>NC_082384.1:7156151-7185976 GCF_031168955.1 Gadus macrocephalus
CATCCATCGATACCTCAGTATATCCAGTCATCCATCCAATCCTCATTTTCTCCCTCTGCCCATCAATCATTAGATCACACCCTACTTTCATGTATCCATCCATCCATCATGTTATCATTCCTCCCTTCATGTATCCATCCATCCATCATGTTACCCACTCATCCATCCATCATAGTCTCCATCTCCCCAGAGGGGGGCTTGCTGGGCGTGGAGGCGTGGAAGATAGGGGGCATCGCTGCTGCAGTTATCGTGGGGCTGGAGACCCTCCTCATCGTGGTATACATCCTGAAGTGTCGCACCGGAGCCAAAAGGTCTGGGCTCCCAACCATATTGACTTCTCATTGCTGACATACTGACCCCACATTATGGCTGTTTGTTCTATTGATTATTTGAATGTTGCTTACTGCAGTGGTTCCCTCCCTGGTTTGAGCTAGTGACCCCGCTTCCTGCTCTATTTGAAAAAAACCTTCGTGCATGGGCTTCCTAGACAAATTGTCCGCAGGGAATATCAATGTCCCGGTGAATGTAATCGCATCGCTCTACTACTTTAAGGGATTGACAGTAGTTTGCCCCTAGCAGTTTGTACATACAGGACACGTCAAGGAGACTTTAAAAAAATAGACATATATTTTTGCTCCATGGATCATTAAATAACTCCTGTGACCCTATATGCATATTAAGTTTGGTCCCCACCAAAAGGTTGGGAACCACTGGCTCACTGCAAAGGCTTTTATACAGATGGAGGGTAGTACAATGCCTGTATGTTGTGTGGCACATTCACGCGTACATGTGTGCTTCTTTGTCTGCCTGTGAGTGTGTGTGCGTGTTTGCTCGACTGCATGTGTCTGCATATGTGTGTGAGTGTATGTGTACATGCCTGCATGTGTGTGTTTGCTGGTGCGTGTTCATGTGTATGTGTCTGCATGTGCGTGGGTGTGTTTGTGTGTGTGTGTGTGTGTGTGTGTGTGTGTGTGTGTGTGTGTGTGTGTGTGTGTGTGTGTGTGTGTGTGTGTGTGTGTGTGTGCAGTGCCCCAGTTCCGGGAGCCTGTGAGAAGGGCCATGTGGAGCCAGAGACCCCCACAGGAGGAGACTGCATTGACGACTATCTTCCTGCGAGCAACGGGGACACCCAGCTGTACGTTGACGACACCACGCTACAGCATCTACACAAAAACACACAGAGTCAGGCAGACCCATATGGCTAATGCACACCACAAAAACTAAACAGAACACAAATTTCCACACAGGTATTCTCATTGGGTTTACAAAAGACCTCTTCACACGCATGTCATATCATGTATATAGATTTTCATATCATGTATATAGATCAAACTTGACCCCATGTCTGAAGACTAAGTGCGATGACTCCAAAACCGGCATGCATTCACCAACCCTGGTGTTGGGGGGAGTGGGTGTGTGAGTCAGGGGGTCTGATGAATGGGGTTGTGTGCCTCTCAGCTGATATCTTGCTGTTGTGTGAACGGCTGCGGTGTGCTCAGGGAGCTGCTGATTTGGTCACATGGCACACGTCGCTTTTCAAGAAGTCAGAAGTACGACTCTGCTCCGATGCCACTGGGGCTGGTGGATCACACTGAAGCAGCCCTGCTTCTACTGCTAGCCAGAGAGGAGGGTCCGGTTTGTGTTGGGGGATCTTTGGCTATTCTTGTGCCTTTATGTGTCTCTATTTATACCGTATATGTATCATGGCATGTTGCTTTTTATCATCATCATACAGAATCAACCAATGTGTCACTAAGATGCGGATAGAAAACAAGGAAGTTGTTTCCCTCTGTCTAGGGATCCTCATGTGCATTTGTTTGTGCATGGGCTTGCCTGTCACCCGTGCACATGAAAGCATGCCATACTTTGTGCAAGGCACAAAGAGAAATTAGATGTGTGATATGCACAGAAGAGCGACAAAGAACGCTGCATTATTTAGCACAGCTTGAAAAGTGTCCTTCTTAACACACTTGACAGCAGCAATGTCAGTTCAAGCAAACAAAAACATGGCAAGTAGAACAAGCAGCTCTCAAAATGCCAATAAAACTCTCATCTCTAGCAACATTACAATCTTGATACAAAAGAAACAAATAGCATTACCAATCCAGACAAGAGTAGCATTTCCAATCCAGAAATGAGTAGCATTACCAATCCAGACGAGAGTATCATTACCAATCCAGATGACATTTGCAATTACCAATCCAGACACAAGTAATGTATCCAATCCTGACAGTGCGTTACCAATTAAGACACGTATTGTAAATGATCCAGAAACAAGCAGCGTTACTTGTGAGTGTGACTTATAATCGGAAAGATGTACACACCGTCCCTGTTTGGCTGAAGGTGGTTTATCCTTGATAAAATAAATGAGAGCCGTCAGTTGCGTTATTTTGTGAATTCCCTCCAGTTTATTCAAGGGCAAACACAGCAACATGCTATGGATTCACTTGGTCCCAGGGTGACATCGTCGTTCACAAATTCAATAAGTATCCAATTTAAGGCCTTTTTTCCTTTGCCTATTGATGAAAAATACAGCATCATAAGAAAAAGAATGAATACACTTTGCATTCAGCCATGCAATATAAAAATATAAAAGCATATTTATGTCATATCTATGACATAAATATGCTTTTATATTTTTATATATTTTTTATATATCTCTTCTGCACTCCCATCAATAGTTTCCGTGTCATGTCAGCTCACGCACATCAGCCACGTGCCCCTCCAACACACAACAGCACCTCGCACCTCCAACACAACTCAGCCCCCCTGCTCGGGAAAAGCGCCCACCTGAATCCGTCCCAACCTTTGCGTCCAGCAGGATAGCAGAATTGGAGCCATCAGGGGGGAAGCTGCATCAGGTACCACAGGAGCTGGCCCTGTCGGACCTCCCACCAAGCCCGGCCGAGCTGCTCCCCCCCAGCGCTGGATCGGCCAAGGGTTCCTCGTACGACCTGAGGACTTCTGATCTGTAGCACCCATCGTGAGCCGTTGGTTCATCTGTGGCCCTCAGCCTGTCCCTCTGTCTTAAATAAGGCCTGAACATGAACCCGGTGCACCAGCCCCTGTGAAGACCCCCTCAGAGCAGAGGGACTCACAGAAGATCCAGTCCATTGGCTTTCTCTCCCTGGCTCTCGCTCCCCTCGCTGTACCGGGGTGTACCTTTAGCCTTGCGTACTGCGTGCAAGTTCATGTTCTAAAGTGTGAGTGTGTGTGTGTGGGTATGTGTGTGTAAGTGTGTGCGTGTGTGTGTAAACGGCATGAGAAAGAAGGCAGCAGGAGTGTATCTTGATATTTTGTGAGACGGGTAATTGATTGTAGATTGTAAACACAATTAAGTTCATCAGGGGGATGCATGTGTGTGTGTGTGTGTGTGTGTGTGTGTGTGTGTGTGTGTGTGTGTGTTTGTTTAAATGAGAGGAGGATAATAACCTGTTTATGATCTTGGTCTTTAGTATTCCCATGTAACAGTTTTTTTAAGTGTCGGTTATTTTGGTTTACTGATCACATATCCGAAGTCACTCCATACAACAGACTATGACAGTCAGTCTTTAAACCCCAGACAGTGACCTGTTCCATATTTACTATTGTTTTTCATTTTGTTTTTCTTTCTTTCTTTCTTTTTTTAACTTTTTTTAACAACCATTTTCATGTTGCGTCGTTGTAAAGATGGATTCAAAACCATTTGGTCTGAGTTTGATTCCACGTTGGACACCTCTGATGTGTGCTGTACAGAATAAAAACCATGTTACCATTCTGTGAGCTCTATTCATCTATCATCCCACATTCATTCTGCTTAAGCACAAAGTAACAGATTGGAACAGGAGAAGAAAAAAAAAAGAGCAAGCGAGCTCTATTAATAAATCATCTTCTAACGTTGCCATTTGACACGTTTCCTGCTGGGCGTCAGAGTGCCCACAGATCAGCCCCTCTTGTGCTGCGATCACGAGGAATATGTACAAGCATTCACCAGAGTGGTGTGCATCCATGCATGCGATGCATGTGTGCAAGCTTGTGTGTGTGTGTAAGCTTGTGTGTGTGTGTGTGTGTGTGTGTGTGTGTGTGTGTGTGTGTGTGTATGTGTGTGTGTGCAAGCTTGTGTGTGTGTTTGTGTGTTGTGTGTGTGTGTGTGTGTGTGTGTGTGTGTGTGTGTGTGTGTGTGTGTGTGTGTGTGTGTGCAAGCTTATGTGTGTGTGTGTGTGTGTGTGTGTGTGTGTGTGTGTGTGTGTGTGTGTGTGTGTGTGTGTGTGTGTGTGTGTGTGTGTGAGTGTGTGTGTGTGTGTGTGTGTTGTACCCTGGTCATGAGGTAGATAAGTATTTAAGCCATGATGTGTTATGAGGCTGCCCCTTGCGGGGCTCAGACCCACATAAAGAGGATCAATATGTCCAGCCAGAGGTAGGGCCACAACCGCTTCTTTCACTGCTCATGTTAAAATGTTAGTTATCATTTCATATAATAGGATACGCTTAGTACTGATTGTAAGATACAGCTGCATTGGGTGTACAGTTATCCAGTTTAGACATGTTGAATGGTCTTTTGTCCCCAAAGAAAAACTATTTTTTACAATCTTGTTAGCAGATGAAAGCAATAAATACTGTCTACACAGGACAGGAGATATTTAGCCAACGGCAACGTTTTATTTGGTGAGCTGATGCAAAGAAATGGCTACTTAACCATTAGATTGTATATTTTATTGACTGACACGATTTCATTGCATTTACTCTGGCAGTTGTTCGACGTTTATGTTGTTTATGTTGTGTGTTTGTGTGTGTGTGTGTGTGTGTGTGTGTGTGTGTGTGTGTGTGTGTGTGTGTGTGTGTGTGTGTGTGTGTGTGTGTGTGTGTGTGTGTGTGTGTGTGTGTGTGTGTGTGTGTGTGTGCGCATGCGTGTGCGTGTGAGTGTGTGTGTTGGTAGCGTGTGGAGTGCACAACTCCTGGTGGTGGGGGTAGTGTTGGTGGTGCTATGCCCCCCCCTGTTGCAGGGCCAGTTCCCCCGGGAATGCGCGAGCGTGGCGGGGCTGCAGAGCGGCCGCTGCTGCCCCTCTCCCGCGAGGCTGGCGGGGGACGAGTGCGGCTCTGGAGCGGGCAGGGGGCAGTGTGTGTCCATCGCGGCCGACACCCGGCGCCACGGGCCCCAGTACCCCCACGAAGGGCGCGACGACCGGGAGCGCTGGCCGCTGAGGTTCTTCAACCAGACGTGCCAGTGCATCGGGAACTTTAGCGGCCACAGCTGTGGCGGCTGCCGCCACGGGCTCACCGGGACCGGCTGCGACCAGAGAGTATCAGTTGGTGAGCGGAGGGCCCGGAGGACCAACTCACACAACTTTACTTTGCAATGTTTTAAGTGCTTAAAGCAGCACTGTCTAAATAATAAACCTAGTCCACCCGCGGCTAAATCACGGCCAGGAATAATTTCTTGCAAAATAAATTAGCACAAACAGGTGATCCAATCGAATTCTTCTTGTGCAACAGCACAAAAAACACAAAGCACACAAGGTGCAAATCTCGGTTCATAATTGTAGCGTGGCCCAAAAAACAAATAGAATCACGTGATTTAAAAGGAGGTGTATTTATTCATTTTCTGCTAGACTCTGCTAGTCTATTTTAAAGGCTGCTGTGGAAAGGTTGCACACTGGTGGTTGCATCCAGAAAGAAAACAATAGCTAAAGTCAGTATATCCATTTAGAAAATACAATGAGGTGTGGGACCGCTCTCTGTCCCTCTCCATCTCTCCAGTGAGGAGGAACGTGATGCAGCTGACTTCTGCTGAGAAGCAAGCCTTTGTGAGCGCCTTGGACCAGGCAAAGAGGACCGTGCACCCAGAGCTGGTCATCAGCACAAGACGGTAATTTACAGCCGAGAACATTGTACTACAAAGATGAGAACTCATCTCCAGTATGTACTACCGTGTTCTGCACGTTGGAAGACTCCCAGGGGGGTTAAAAACACATGGTCATATAAATGATGTATCAATTCCATGTGGCAAGATTACCAAGCATGTTCGTTCACCCTCAAGCTCTACCACAGTTGCAGTGCTCCCTTGTTGCCTCAGTTACAAGGGAGAGGTTTTAAAAGAGGTGGAAGCGAGCTCGGAGCATGGTTATAGGTCGGTTTCAAAATAGGTTGCGGGAAAGGTGACATATTATGTCACAAGTGGGCTTGTCCACCTACATGTGTGCTGGATAGATAAGTCTACCAGCCTACCCAGTGGACTGCAGCAAACATTGCTCATCTATCCAGCACACATCGAGGTGGACACGGCCACTTGTGATGTCAGAAGAGGCAGATTTTCAAAACGGCTTGTAGCGGCTAATCACGCTCACGCCTGGTGGTGTAATATGTCACCTTTAAATAATGAGTATTTAGAACACGGCCACTCGAGAATCCTCCAGAAGAAAGCGATCCCCCCTAAAGTCTGACATGTGTTTAATGTCTGAAAGGGCTGTATAACAACTGTATAACAACCATGTGACCGCTGTGTTAATAGTCACATGAGCCGGGCGCTTTGCTTGGTGCGACTATTGGTAACTTACCTTACTCACTCAGCTTGTGACTCCAAGGGCCAAATGGTTGACTTTATATTCACATCAGAATTATAGTACAAAATTAGGAAACAAAGTGCACACAGTTTATATGGCAGTCTTCCCCCGGCTTTCTTAAGGTACCCAGAGGTGTTGGGGCCCGACGGCAACCAGCCCCAGTTTGAGAACATCTCCATCTACAACTACTTTGTGTGGAGCCACTATTACTCAGCCAGCAAGACGTACCTGGGGCCCGGGGAGGCCAGCTTCGGAGGGGTTGACTTCTCCCACGAGGGACCCGGCTTCCTCACCTGGCACCGCTTCCACCTGCTGCAGCTGGAGAGAGACATGCAGGTGGGTGAGGAGGGGGGGGGGGAGAGAGACATGCAAGTGTGTGAGGAGGGGGGGGGAGAGAGACATGCAGGTGATGAGGAGGGGGGGGAGAGAGACGTGCAGGTGGGAGGGGGAGAGAGTGACATGCAGGTGGGTGAGATGGGGGGGGGGAGGGACACACGCAGGTAGGAGGGGAGGAGAGAGACATGCAGGTAGGTGGTCAGGGGGGGAGAGAGACATGCAGCTGGGTGGGAGAGAGACATGGAGGTGGGTGGGAGGGAGGAGGGGGAGGGAGGAGTGGGGGGTGCAAAGGCTTGAGGTCGATGAAGGAGGAGCAGTGGATGAAGAACAGAAAAACTGATTAGAGGAAGGCAAGGATGGAAGGAGGATGGAAAGGGATCAGAGGAGAAAGGAAGAACGAGGGAAGGAAAGAAGGAAGGAAGGAAACGAGAAAGGATACAACCTGGGAGGATACCGATTATTTTACTGGAACTTGATAGAGAACAGGAAAAAAGAATGGAAGGAAAAAAAGGGTGACAGAGGGAAGGAAAATGGGAGGGCGGGTAGGACAACGCATGAGGGAAAGGTCACATCAACATGTCTACACACACTCAGGTGAAAAGATATGAGTGTAATCCAATGCATTAGTACAATAGAACAACATCCACATGAAGACCCCCTCCTCTCCGTGTGTCCTCGTCCCCCCAGGCCATGCTGGGGGACCCCAGCTTCGCTCTGCCCTATTGGAACTTTGCCACCGGGGGCAGCGTGTGTGACGTCTGCACCGACGAGCTACTGGGGGCGCGGAGCCGCTCCGACCGCGGGGCCCTGAGCCCCAACTCAGTGTTCTCCCGCTGGAGGGTGGTCTGCGAGGGCCTGGACGACTACGAGACGCTGGGGACCGTCTGCAACAGTGAGGACCACACACACACAAACCCCACACAGACACAGGCACACGCACAGTTCAATCACAGACATACACTAACACAAATACACACACACACACACACAGTTCAATCACAGACACACACAAATACATACTTACACAGACACACGCACATACACAGTTCAATTTTTGACATACACACACACATTCCAGACACAAACAAACACACACACACATAGTTTAATCACACACGCACACACACACACACACACACACACACACACACACACACACACACACACACACACACACACACACACACACACACACACACACACTGTAAGTTACGGCTGACTGTCCAGACGGATCCGGGGATCCGGTGCCCTAAACCAAACTTTTTTGAAACCATGTCCAAAGGTGGATTCAAATATATCCGGACCTTATTTACTAATTGTACATTAAAAAGTATTTCTGCTCAATTTAAAAGGTTGATTCTCCTCGTGTTTGTATACAGCGTGCACTGCAGGCTTTATGCGCGCAGGCTTGATGCGCTCCACTTCTTTGTGGAGAACCAGCGCCTTGAATAATTACTACAGCGTTTCTACAGCTCGATGCGTTTTCGCAATGAGTCCGTCTTAACAGAGATTTTCCTGAAACACAGCAAAGGAAAACGGAGGGGTAAAGGTCATTTTCGCCCGTCTGGACGGGGCCTGTTCTTCTCGGACTGTATGTTTGTAAACAGCGCTTCTTCTTCTTCTTCTTCTTCTTTTTGCTGGAGTTCTGTAGCAGAAGCAGCACCCCTTATGGGCCTGGAATGTGTACCACAGCGTTTCTACAGCTCCATGCGGTTTCGCAACTCCGTCTTTACTTTATATTCCTGAACCGCATTTCGAAAACGGATTGTTTTTGCCCGTTTGGACGGGGCCTAACAGTAATCTACTGTATTTAGGTTTAAAGGGGTAGTTCGGAATTTTGGACATAGTGCCTGATTCCCAAGTTAGCCTTGGTGTTCTTTTTCATTGGAGACAGTTTTCAACACATTTCATTCAGTCCTTCTAGTTGCAGAGTTTGCTCGTGCTAGGCTAGCGCACGGCAACGGGCAATACTAGCCTGCTAATAAAACAGTCTTACCCACTCCACAGTACACCCGAGGCAAATCAACTATAACGCCAGACGGTCGATGTAAATGTCTGTGTTGATAGAATAATGTTAGAAATAAAACCAACCTTGCATTGCATTGCATTTTGAGGGACTTGTGTTATATTCCTGGTAGTAGGCTACGGCAGCGGCAGCGGAGTACTGTGAAGTGGGTAAGAAATGTTTTATTAGCAGGCTAGCATTGCCCGTTGCCGTGCGCTAGCCTAGCACGAGCGAACTCTGCTACTAGAAGGACTTAATGAAATGTGTTAAACTGTCTCCAATGATAAAGAACACCAAGGCTAACTTGGGAATCAGGCCCTATGTCCAAAATTCCGAACTACCCCTTTAACATTACAATGCTGAGAATAGCGGTGCATTGGGGGAGTCTTCAAGCATTCAACCAGTCAATGTGTTAATTTACAGCCATACAAAGAATCTTGGGAAATAACGTTGGCCTTGTTTTTTACATTTTATTTAAAAAAAGTTGTACAATGCACAGACAAACACACAAAGCTTTGATGCACACAAAACAAACCTAAATCATCTTGACTCAAATAGATCATGATAATTTATCTCCTAAAGGTTGCATATTTTACCTAAAACCTAATTCTATTCAAACAATGTCCTTTTTGTTTGTTGCCTCTGTTTTGTCTTTCATGTTCTAGCCACCTGCACTACAACAGCGCATTACAAAGATACACAGACTACACACACACACACACACACACACACACACACACACACACACACACACACACACACACACACACACACACACACACACACACACACACACACACACACACACACACATCTAGCTAGTTTTAACTGCGATAGGGGGTGAGCTGATCGAGACAGGGGCCTGAAGCGCATAAGGAAAAGGGCAAACAGCTCGTAGAGAGAACGTGCGGAACATCATCAGGTTTATCTAATGCGCTGCAGCTGTTGACGAGCATTAAGAGGCGGCGTCCTGCTCCAAAGTCAGGGGCTCCTTCCTTCAAGTACCCCGCCTCTGGAGGTGCATTCCAAGTTTACTCCATCAGAGGAGGAATGCTCGTTTGAACTTTTTCCTCTACATTTTCAATCCATTTTCAAAGTTATCAGAGCACTGACAGCAGAGCACTGAACTGTGTCTACGTCTCAAAAGAAAGCGCTGTTCATCTTTGAATCGGTTTTTTTCTTCTAGTTCAGATAAAACTATTTCGATTGCTACACATTCATGACCGCCTCCGTTTTATTTTCCTTTTGGGAGAGGCATTCAAGAGGCCTGAGGCCAGACGGATCTACAGAGAGAATCTAATGCGCACTGTGTTTTGTCTTACAAGACTAGTCTAGCACAGGGTGTGGGTGTGTGGGGGGTAATGGTCACTGATAGTAGGGTCATTTACACTGTGTATGGTGTGCTTTTGTGTGGTAGGAGCTATGCACAGGGTCCTTTCAGATGAGAGATTGGATCACTCACTCAATTATGACCCCCTTTCAGGTTTTTTATATACTCAGTGGTGTAGACAATTGAATGCACCTTAAAGTTAACGATTGTGCCAGTTGAAATCCTTCTTATTTTGTGTTTTGTGCAGACACAAAAAAGTAAAATGTGGGCCCTTATGGCAATATATTGTATATTGAGAGTTGAGAGCTAATTCAAAGAGCATCAAAGCAACCAGTGTGATTGTACTCCATCTCTTTAATCCCTTTACGGAGTCATGAGTGACTGTTATTCTGTGTTTCCTACACACAGTTCCTTACATGGGGATGTGGGGCTGCCTAATTTGTGCATGTTTCGGTGGATGTAACAAACCTAGACGTCTTCTGGTTCCTGTGATCAAAGAGAATATTATTTCAACTGACAACTCAGTTATCTTTCTGTGTGTGTGTGTGTGTGTGTGTGTGTGTGTGTGTGTGTGTGTGTGTGTGTGTGTGTGTGTGTGTGTGTGTGTGTGTGTGTGTGTGTGTGTGTGTGTGCACCAAAGAAGAGAGAAGTAAAAGACAGGATATGCGGGCGATTAGTTTAATTGGTGCAACGCCTAAAAAAGGAAGTTAGATATTTTTTCCCTCCCTGTTGATTGATCTATGCACAGCAAAGGCAAGTTTACCAGTACTGCGTTTTCAGAGGTCCACAATTGCAATCTAGTTAGAAGGCATCGCCACAATAGAATACATCCTTCTGAGAAAATATACATATACATATACATAAATATACATTTTAGGACAAGAAAGGTGTTTCACGCGGCATTACTCTGCGGACCGTTGGCGCCACCTTGTGGCAGTAAGGTCGAGGAACATCGGAGAAGCGTTACGTTCAGCAAAACGTTACCATTTGCGATAATAGAATTTCCTAATTTCTTTATCAACGTTTGACCCGTTATGATTCCTTCTCCCCTGCAGGCACAGAGGGCAACCCTATAAGGAGGAACCCTGCGGGGAACACAGCCCGGCCCATGGTCCAGCGACTACCAAAGCCCCAGGACGTAGTGGACTGCCTGGAGCTAAACACCTTTGACACCCCTCCGTACTACTCCACCTCCTCCGGGAGCTTCAGGAACACCCTCGAAGGTGGGGGGGGGGGGGGGGGGTTGCAATGTCCAAATCAGCCTCAATTGAAAAGCACACAATTGGAGGTCCTAGGATCTCTCAATCAGATGAAAAGGGAAAATTCAATAATAATGTACTGGCTAGCGGTTACATCTCCCAGACTGAAGGTGATGGGTTCCTTCCCCACATCCTCACAGCCTACTTGTAGGCATCCTCGGAGTATTGGACCGGGGTATCTTCTTGTGAATCAGAAATACATATGATTATGAATAGTAATGAAGACATTCATAAAACTTGTTGGTCTTATCATGGTCATGGGGCTGTCTGGCCTCGCCCCTCATCATCATCATCATTGCTTCACTTCCTCTTTTCCTCTCTTAGGCTACAGTGCCCCCAAGGGGATGTACGACCCGGCGGTCCGCAGCCTCCACAACCTGGCCCACCTGTTCCTGAACGGCACGGGGGGACAGACGCACCTGTCCCCCAATGACCCCGTCTTTGTCCTGCTCCACACCTTCACCGACGCCATCTTCGACGAGTGGCTCCGGAGACACAGTCATGGTACAGGAAACCGTCACCTGGACGTGTGGGCGTCATTCATGGTGGTGTCAGGATAATTGGGTTTCACATTCTTCCTCCTCATCCTCATCCTCCTCATCATCATCTTGTTCTTAAACCATCATAATGATGAACTAAAAAAGTGGATTAGTGTATACTAGGAATATGTTCTGAATTAATCCCAGTATATATATATTTATATATTATGTATCTAAATACATCATATTTGCAACATCATTTGAATATTAAGTTATCATTCAACTACAACGTCTGATTTTTTATGAAGGCTTGAGTAGGTGAAAAAAAAATTAAAAATGAAAGTTTGAAATTTGATCTCAAATACATTCTGTCATGCAGACTAATTTAAAACCAAAAGGAACCAGGTTATTTACTCTGAATCTTCAGAAGTGTAGAGAATTCTCATGTTGGCTTTCTTTAGCAAGCCTTTTAAGGGTGGGTGCGGTTTAGAGAGAGTAGGCAGAGATGAGGAGCTGAGTTTTTATTCCTAAATTTAGATTGGTGCTAGGTGAAATCGCAAGTCTTGCATATTGTATCTTTAAGTGCACACACACACACACACACACACACACACACACACACACACACACACACACACACACACACACACACACACACACACACACACACACACACACTCACCCACACACCCACAAACTCACACACATGCATGCACACACACACACACACACACACACACGCAATAATGCGCACAAAAACACCCACCCACACTCTCCTGTGGAGGTTGGGTTCTGATGTCTCTGCTGACTCCCAGGTGTGCTGGTGTATCCTGAGGAGGACGCGCCCATCGGTCACAACAGCAGGTTCAACATGGTGCCGTTCTGGCCTCCCGTCACCAACCTCCAGATGTTCGTCTCCGCCCCAGAAAGCCTGGGGTACTCCTACGAAGTGGAGTGGCCGAGTGAGTGGCACACACACACACACACACACACACACACACGCACACACACACACACACACACACACACACACACACACACACACACACACACACACACACACACACACACACACACACACACACACACACCAAAACACAAACACACCTTTGTTAACGTTTTCAATGGCTCCTCTTCCCCAGCCCGTGCCTACTCGCTGTACGACATCCTCACCATAGCAATTGTTGTCGGGGTGCTAGTCGTGATGGGGGTGTGCGGCGTGGTGGCGTGCGCCTCCCGTGCCCGCTCCTACCACTCGCAGGAGGTCCTGGTGCCTCTGCTGGGGGCCGCCTCCCACCGCTACTCAGAGGACCAGCGCAGGACCGAGAAGCCAGGCGTCTAGACTCCCATCGCCTCCACAGACATTGACTCTTTATGTTCATCAGTCGTCTTGCCTAACATAGTTCCATATGTCTGGATCAGGTGAGATGGGTCCTCATGGCGAATGTCGCCTGCTGTGAAGGGCTGCAATATCTGTGGCCTCAAAGAACCTCTATTTTATATATTTTTTTATTTGGAATGTGGATTTGTGTGTTGTTTAATTTTGTCGTAATGTTAAGTTTTGGTTTACGATTAGTTAGGGGGAGTCTTCTATAGGAGATTATTGAGTGAGATTTGCATTGAACGACTTTCTCTTGAGTTGGAAAGACACACAGCTCTCTCGTCATTGAACTTTTGACGACAGCCCTGGTGACACCAGATGAGCCTAGTGCTGGGATCAGGAAACGTTCGTTGGCGGGGCCAGCAAAGTAGCTTTGTATCCAACAAAGAAATGTATGCAATATTCTGTTCAGAATTAAAGTACCTAGTATCTATTTTCTGCCTTGTTGTCAGCCATACGCAATCTCCTCCTACCCTTCCGAGGGGACCCACCTGTGGCATATTATAACTGTGCTATTGTTTGTGCTTGACTTTCTTTAACTCCACATTTATCAGAACAGAAATACCCCAGGCATTACTGACCATGTGCCATCATGTGATGCTATGGCTGCATGCATCCACAACTTTGATAACTTCAAGTTCAACTATTGGCAAGACGCGCTTGGATCGTACGCTTACTCACCAAAACCACTCTTGTTTTTAGATTATGTTTTATGCAGTTAGATTCATAACTATGTTAACTATGCTTTCAGATAGTTTTCTAGCTACTTTCTATTATAGCCACAAACTTCCTGAAGCAACTTGGAGGAAGTTTGTGCTTTAGTATTAGGGTCGTGTGTAGTGAACTTAGTCCTGCCTCCATGGAGTGCCCTGATCATGAATAAGTCTGTTTGTAATTAATGTTGATAAACTCACCAATGCTGCACCTGTATGGGCACAGCTTGGGTCATTTCTATTGTATTGGCAAGCCTTTTGCTCAGAAAGTGGAGAGTGAGAGATTGAAAGAAGATGGAAAGAACTGAGATTGAGATGTTAACTTCTCTGTCTATATGTTGAAACCACAAGAAATAGGGGGGGGGGGGGGCAATAGAAGGACCTCTACTTCCTCCAAGAGGTCCCCTGAGAGATTCTTGGTGGTAGAGCAGACAGGGTAAAATACAGAAACAGCCATGACATTCTAAAGAAGGAATTATGTGTGCAAAAGGATAGAGAGAAAATTTAGAATGAGGAGACTTGCAAACCCAGTGTGTGAGTGAAGGAGCAGGCTGATGAGAGGGCTGCAGGGGTGGAAGGGCTGTCTGCTGGGATCCAAGTCCAACAGAGAGCAGGGAAGCTCAGGGATCGGAAGGAGGCGTAGCGAGACATGAACTCAGTGCTGTGGATAGCCGACACCTAGCACAAGATGCTGGGTGCGTGTGTGGAGCGGGAGGGTTTGAGCAAAGTTAGTGATGCCGCGGGTATGTGGTATAAAGAATGTTGGAGAAGACTGAAGTACAGGAATGGTAAGTATACACGTATCAAATGAGAAAATTAAGGATAATCCCAACCAGATTGTTACACAAAGACTCCAACAAAAGACTTCTTTGTCTTTGTCGGATTGCCTTTTAAATGACTCAATTATGTATAGCTAAAACCAATGCGTGAAAATGGGAGATTGAGAGAAAAAAGCTCTCTTGAATAATGAAAACTGCAAGTACCTGCAGCTTTCCCACAAATCCCCCCCCACACACACACACACACACACACACACACACACACACACACACACACACACACACACACACACACACACACACACACACACACACACACACACACACACACACACACACACACACACACACAACAAAGCAGGACCCAAAGAATTTCCCTTTTATTTTCTCTTCTTTCTCTTAAAGTATTCCTCCATGCCAACCTCTAGGCAGCCAATTGTTCATTGGAGTAGGATAAGACGGTCTGTGGTGGCTGGCATTCAGTGGAGCTCCGGGGTAGAGCAGATGGCTTTGTATAACATGAAGACACCACAGCGGCTCTCTCGGAGGCTCCCTCTCCCTAAACAACATGTTCGTGTTCAATGGTATTTTTTATTGTCATATTGCCCACGTGGTTCACTTGGTGGAAAAAAATTGATTGTTGAATCTTTAGAGAGATTCAACAACGGGCGCGCGGCCGTTTAGAGACCTATGGGCTGGAGTGAGACAAGCAAGACCTCACCCATTCCGCGGGCCTGTGCGCCTTCGCGACTGAGTTAACATCCGTCACTCTCCATAAGTGTGTTGTATTCAGATCTGAGCCATGAGCTGTGTCTACAAGTCTCCTCCGGTGTCACTCAATGTATATGGAAGAGGTGGACGGACCTATTTTAAAGGGAACAATTGGCCACATTCACCCAGTGCCATCTTCAGAACCAAGAAGGCAGCTGGCCGGTGGCGCGTGAGTGACGGGACCACGCTCTGTCCATCATATTTCAAGCTTTCTTCTGGTTCTGGGTTGGGTTGGGTTGCGAATTTGTATATTAAATATTAACACAACCTTGTTGTATTGAGCAACCTCTCCTTACAATTCATACACCGAAATTATATGTTTTAGAAAGGTCTATAAGAGAAAAAAGTTAGATACATAATATAGATTTAGATTTAGGATATAGATTTAGGATTTGCATTTAGTATGGAAATATAATTTTATACACGATATAGCTTCAGATAAAGCCTTTAGATTCAGGTATAAGATTTTAGATATAAGATTTCGATTTAGGTATACAATTTATATTTATATTTAAGATTTAAGATATAAATAATGTGAATAAGGGACATAGGCCTAAATTGCATTGCAGCTTGGAGGGTTGCTGATTTGCTAGGCTATATCCACGAAAATTTAAGCAAAACTAGAGCTTTATCTGAAACAAGTGAAGCACGTTTTTTCAGCAGCAAAAGTTTAGAATCAGCACATCATAGTGGGCCTACTGAAACAGAGCCACAGCTTCTACTGTTGGCTACCACGACGTCCACCTCAATGCTCGAAGATAGGAGCATTGGAATGTTAAAAATTGTGGTAGTAATGGTTTTTGGTTCATTTTTTGTATTAATAGTGAAATAATTTGTGAAGACATTGTTGTGCTTGAAACTGCCAGTTACATTGATTTAGGTTTAGGCTATACAATACTACAACCCTCTTGAGTCCTCAAAATTGCGGAGTGTTGCCAACAAACTAATCACCTGAAAAATGTTGGTGTACAACCTAGATAAGGAGATCGGTGTGACCATTCTCCCTCCTCGCACGATATATGTTCTCTATTTTCTACACAATTTGTAATTCATTGTTTTCATTACATTTCCATAGTACTCACCTCCAAACCTGAGGGTGGCAGCAATGCCCCCGATCGCGTCTCTACTACCGTTTACATCCAAAGGAAGAAGAAGACGACGGCGAAGAAGAAGAAGGGTTTGTTGTGATTAACTTCTATCTGGTGGTAGAAGTGTTTCTACCATGGGAAGACACTGCTGCGTCACGAGCTGTCGCAGTTATACGGCGAGTGGCCGCACAGTGAACGGCCTCAGCTTTTTCAAGTTCCCTGCGTGGAAGAAGACGGAGGGAGGGAAGGTGGCCGAGATCACCAAGAGGCGGCGGATGGCTTGGGTGGCCGCCGTGAGGAGAGCCAACATCACGTTCAACTACGCCCCCGCGTCTATGAAGGTCTGCTCAAGGCATTTCCATACTGGTGAGTTTTACTGACGTGCATTTGGGGTAATGTTGGGTCATGGAGCCTCTTTGAGGGACGTTTGTACTCATCCACGACCCTGACACACTCCCCTCTTCTGCTGCTTTCTTGATAAGTTCAAGTTGTACATGTGATTTATTATTTCTTCTGTTTCTTTGTTGATAAGTTGAAGTTGTACATGTGATTTATAACCTCGCTGCAGCTTGCCTATCAAAGTGAGTAACGTATTACATGTATGTTCACAGGAAAACCAGCTTATGAGATGTTCGAGTCCCATCCAGACTGGGCACCGTCGTTGAACTTGGGGCACGATGAAGCAAACGCTGCGGAGACAGAGCAGTCCGTCCGGCACACGAGCAAAGCAGAGTTGAGACCTATAGCGGCGGACGACCCTGAACCAACCGAGGACCACCCAGAACCAGCCGAGAACCGCACAGACCCAGTCGGGAACTACGCAGAACCAGCCTCGATCATAGTGGAACTAACTGAAGAAGCAGCTGGCGAGGCTGGAGGTGGACCTGCGCCAAAGGAGATGATTGAGTGTGACTTTTGTGGGTACCGGCGTGCTGAAATAAACCGCCTGTTGAAAGAGAACCGGGAACTTAAGTGTGCACTTGCAAAGCGGAATATGGATGAAGAATCCCTGAAAGAGGATAATATGAAAGTGAAGTACTACACTGGACTTCCATGCTTTGGCCTTTTGATGAGTATGCTTTCGACTGTTATGCCGTGTCTCCCCACGTCGGTCCGAACTTTGACACCTTTTCAGATGGTTTTTTTAACTCTCATGCGCCTGAGGCTAAACCTGCCACTCCAACACCTTGCGTACATCTTTCACGTAGACAAAAGAGTGGTTGTAACCATATTTAACACAACAATAAATGCTTTACATTCACAGCTTAGCCCTTTAGTGAGTTGGCCAAATAGAGAGCATCTGCGTCAAACTATGCCTCCCCAGTTTATGAAGGCCTTTGGGGACCGTGTCGTGGTTATTTTGGACTGTTTTGAAATATTCACTGAAGGAGCCTCCAATCAGAGAGCGCCGTTTTTTTACAACAAACACACCAACACCGTGAAGTACCTTATTGGTAAAACACCACAAGGAGCGATATCATTCATTTCCAAGGGGTGGGGGGGGCATGTCAGTGACAAATATGTGACTGAAAACAGTGGCCTTATCGATTCATTGTTGCCTGGGGATTTGGTGTTGGCGGATCGAGGCTTTGACAGTGTTGGACTGATTTGTGCCGAGGTGACGACGCCAGCGGACCCAAACGGGCCACTTCAGTTCGATACTAAAGACGTGAAGGAAATACGGCCAATAGCTCACCTCAGGACCCATGTCGAGAAGATGATTGGCACCATACGCAACATGTACACGATGCTATGCGGGCCTATACCCATGAAAATGGCCCAAGTGTGCCAGGGGGAGGAGCTTACCTTTCTGGACAAGATGGTGACTGTCTGCTGTGTCTTGACCATCATGTATCCCAGTGGGCTTGTAGACCCAACTAGTTATTGTGCTGAGCCGGTGTAGATTTTTGAAGTGTTTTTTAAGAATAGCATTTTTTTTATTAAAAGTGTATTCCATAAAATTTGCAATGTCATTTATTGAGACACAGTTTGGATATAGTATTTATATAAGATCTTGAAATATGCTATTAAATGGTACGCTTGTTATTACATTTTCATGCCCGGGTATGCACTGTAAAAACACAATGTATGAATTAAATTCATTTAGATTTGCCTTTTTTTAGGATGATTGGTCAAACTCTTAGTATATCAATGTAATGTAAGGTGACAGTTTGCATCTTACACTTACATTACTCCTTCAGTAATACCTCTTATGAAATAAACATTTTAAAAAACAGAACCAAACTATGCAAAATAGAACAATGGAGACAAGATATATTTAATGCTGATTTAAGAGTGCAATGAACAAGACCAGCTGGTAATGTTTCAGGTTTCTGTTTCGTTATCAAAATGGTATAGGGTGGCACTTTGGAGGCTGCTCGTGTGTGTGAAGGTAGGCGAACAGCTCAGGTGGGACTACATAACTACGAATAAACTTCTTGGCCGTCTCCACATGGGCCAACCAGAATTCCATGTCAGGCATCTCACTTTCCACAGCAGTCTCTCTGTATCCACCTCGCAAAGTCGGCAACCTCAATCACAAAGATTTGTGTCCGTACCTTGGTGCAGCACATGACCTTTTTTCAGTTGTAGCTCGGTGTTAAGAAGTTAGAGACTTGATTCTTTCATCTCCTGCAAACACCTACTGGATACTGCTGTCTCTGACACTTTATCTCCTGGCAACCTATCCCTCAGTTCTTTCATCTTGGCCGTCTATCTGGTAAGGCTGGGGTTTTTTATGACGATTTTGACAAGATTGACAATTGATCCACAACTTTCTACTTCCTGGTCAATGTTTGCTGACGCTGTCATTAACTGGTGTTTTCCCATTCCCTCGCCATCATGCTTCATCTCCCATCATATCAAATTATCATAGTATAATAACTTCTCCTTTAGGCAATCTTTTTGCTTTGTTCTAGCCACAAGATGTAAGCTGCAGTTTGTTGCCTATCCTAACCTTACCTTAGGTTAGACTATCCTAACCTTTGCATCTTCTCAAAATGGCAGACTTGTCTACAAAAAAGAAACATAACGATGATCAAATCCTTATGCTATTCATAATATATTAAAGACATAACTTATAGGTATTTCTGGCTGAATAAGTACTCACTATCCACAAGATAGAAACACATATACATCAAGGCTAGAGGCAGCAGATACATCACTTGTAACAATTACGTTTAATAATGTAAATTACATTATTTAACCTTGTTTAACCTAAGTCACATCCATCAGCCTCTTTCTGTAATTGGTCCAGGTATAATACTTTGTGTATAATATTTTTGGGATATTATGGTTTGTTGTAGCATATAGTGGAATTAATATTTTACAGTATTGCCCAAGAACTACAAGTCTCTTGAGACCTCTCAATATGGCAGAGATTCGCCAGCAAGAAATCCCATGAAGCATTATGGGTCTAAAAGTATGCCGGTGCCCATATGATGATCCATCTGTGTTCACCTTCACCCTGCTACATTATCTCATACAAAGGTTGACAGAGAGAACAGAGAGCGCATTTAACACAATACAAATAAATCCACTTGTTATTACCTGGCCTAACGTTTCTTAATAACCTTTCAAGTGTAGGGCTATAGTTATTATATGTAAAAAAAACACTGTTAATGTATTTTAAATATCAAAAACAAAGTCCCCTGGACCATAGGGAATATAAAAGGAACTATATAAATAACTTAATAAAATGTTGTCAGGGTAAAGATCTCTGACACTTTCCCTCTGAATTGGATCATTTGTTATCACAATGTTCCACGGACAGTTCACACACAAAGTAAATGGAGTATTAAATAAATCTTTAATAATTAAAAGTACATTAAATGCAGACATTTGACCAAAAACTGAGAGGTAAGAGACAAAAGCACCGCAGAGGTTGAAGAAAAAATGTATTAAAATAAATTATTACATCATAAGTATGCTATGATTAAAGGTGAATGGTAAGACACACCAAATGAGAGATTCATTGACAAAATTAAGATTAGAAATGAAACATACTTTAAGACCCTACATAATGCCCTATAAAAGATTGGCAGTATCACTTACTAAGCATTGCTGCTTCAGAAGGTGGGCAGCCCGTTAAAATAGTGTCCACTCATCAACTACCGATGAGTCCATGAATGAAATCAGTAGATAACCTAGCATTAATGCAAATATCTGATGTACTGTATACAAGTATACAATCCCAATATCAATCAAATCAAGACAATCTTGTATTTCTGTTTCCATCAATGACTTTGATTTTGCCATAATAAATACTACATAAATAAATACTCACTACATAGACTTAATCTTAAAAAGGGTCTTAATAATAATAAATAATCATTTCTGATGTAAGATATGTGAACAAATATTCTGCTGTGTATTTTGAGATTGTATATTCCATACATAATAAATGCATATTGTGATGTGATGACTTGTGATAAAACTCCTCTGATAGTCCTTCATCTATCCAGACCATCCAGGACATACCTTTGTATACATAGTTCTGCTTAATATTCACATTGAAAAAGGACATGAAACGCGATTTAAAAATACTGACAGTAGCAAAATGTAATAAACGTATACTGTTAGGAGTACATGAATAGAGGTAGCTCACCAGCAAGTTCTTCAATGACCTACACTTCAACAAAGACAGATAGCTTAACTGTTACAAATGTCCTATCATGCCTCTCTACCTCTGTCCACTGTACGCAGACATTCACCACAACCCTTTCAAAGGACGCCAAACAACGATCAGCACCCTAGTTTGGTCTTGATGACATCATCAGCGTGGGACACGAGCAGGGTGACATCATGAGAGAACGGTGAGGACCACGGTTCCCTTGGTCCTCTTGATGACATCCACAGCCTCGGCGTGAGTGGAGCCCTCCAGACAGTGGCCGTTCACCGCGATGATCTGATCTCCGCGCTTCAGACGGCCGTCCTCCAACGCCGCACCCTGCCCAGGGGGGGGGGGGGGGGGGGGGGAGAGAGAGAGAGAGAGAGAGAGAGAGAGAGAGAGAGAGAGAGAGAGAGAGAGAGAGAGAGAGAGAGAGAGAGAGAGAGAGAGAGAGGGAGAGAGAGAAAACGAGAGAGAGAGAGAGAGAGAGAGAGAGAGAGAGAGGGAGCGAGAGAGAGAGAGAGAGCACCACATTGAAATGGTTGAGTTCAGAGGCCATGTGTAGCATTTTAATTTCAAAAGCCAATGTGTATAAAGTATTCTGCATGTATGCACTGTTATGTATTTCATTCTTCATACTTACTTTCTCACTCAACCCCAATGTCTAGTCCTTTGTGTTATCGTGCCATAACAAACACTTTTTTTTTTTCAATACAATTATTTTCCTGCTGCATCGCTTGGGGAAAAAGCCTCTTCATAACCAAATTGTAAGCAGTCCATGTGTGACAGAAGCCAACGCAGTAACATAAACACCGCCTGACCTTGCTGAAGACCGTTTTGACGTAGATTGGCAGATCCCCGTGAGGGCTGCCGAAGCCTCCCACCACGCTGAACCCCAGGCCAGAAGACCCCCGCTCAAGGGCGATGGTCTGATACGCCCGGGCGCTGAAACGTACAACCCCCCGCATTCATGTGAGGACCACACCGGAGGCTTGTGTGTTGTGTTGTGTTGTGTTGTGTTGTGCGCGTGTGTGTGTTGTGTGTGTGCATGTGTAATGCGCGCAGATCAGTGTGTGTCCATGGATGTCCATGTTGATGTCGGTACATCGTTGAGCAAATCTCACTTTGTGAAAGCAGTTCTGCAATGCGATGCTTATTTAATGGCAAAGTGGGCGGGGTTTGACCTTCTGTGATCGCTAAGGCCAGATCTTCTGTCCTGCTACTAGACAGACGGTTCCAATGCCACACAAAAACATGACCCGTCAGCTCTTCTGCCCACAGTACGATTCATATATAAATATATATACATATAATGGAATCTTTAGAGGAAATTAACTTTAAATTCTAGAGTTATTGACGCAAAGAGTCAATCCAAAGTAGAGTGAAGCCCAAACAGAGTGGAAAGGCTCCACTGTAAAGCAGCCATAAATAGGCTCTGGCTTCCTGTCACTGGCAGAGAGCGGAGAACATAAGGGGATGAAGAGCAGCGCAGAGTTGGCATATTTTTAAGGGAAACGAGGTAATTTTAGAGAGGAAAAAACAAACAAAGCACATTTTGGAGGGGAAAACGCTGCACACAGTGTGTTGTGTAGCGGTAAACTGTCATGATTAAGCAGAAGAGAGAACATTAGGCCAGACAAGCCCTGGAGACAAAGCAAGAGGGAACAGAAGTAAATAGTTGGGGAAGTGTAGAGAAACACAGGGAGCGGGCAATGGAAGAGGGTGAAGAGGAGTGAAGAGGAGGAGAGTCAAGGGGTTACACGTTCTGAGACACGTGTGGGGGGGAGGAAGGCGGGTCTAAGGAGAGCTGGAGGAAGGAGGGATGTCTCTGTTGTTGGTCGGGGACAGTGACTGACAGGAGGTCTCCTACCAGAGGTTGTTTGGGCAGGAGAGCAGACACAGAGGATGGCTGTCACCCTGGTCCTGTGGATCGCTTTCTGCTGCCACCTAGACGCACACACACACACACACACACACACACACACACACACACACACACACACACACACACACACACACACACACACACACACACACACACACACACACACACACACACACACACACACACACACAGTATGGTATAATCAATAGATGGAAATAATTGAAAGCAATAATGGCTATCCTAGGGAGACGGGGGAGTAACTTACGTGCAGAGTGATGGTTCCAGTGGCGTTCTTCAACATGGCTCCCGCCTCCAGATGGGTCATCCCCTCAGTAGAAGCACCGTTAATGCTGATGAGCCTGTCCCCAGTCTGACACACATCCACCATAGAGACACTGAGTAGATAGCCCATACAGTACAACACATCCACCATAGAAACACAGAGTAGAGCCATCACAGCATACACCACATCCACCATAGAGACACTGAGTAGATAGTGTCGTGGATAAAACCCACGGTCTAATACTCATATCACGAGAGATCGAGAAGGACTAGGGTTGAATGATCAAGGCTTTATGCGACTGCAGAGAGTAACATCATCACCTGAGTTTGTTTGCAAAGAACTGCCCCAACCGGGCCCCGATCTCTGAGGTAACAACAGCCTCTGTGACTTCCTAGACCAATCACAGAGCTCTAAAATCAAATCTAAGGACCCTTACCGGTCCCCATTAACATTTATTTTCCCGCCCACATTACATTCTCATACATTCAAGCATTACGTACAAAAGAGTTACATATTTAACATTACCGTTATATGAAGTTACATATTATGCATTATAGTTATATGAAGTGAGAACTTTGATTAAAATCCATTCATCGCCTTGTTTATTAACCTGACCTTAAATCACCATGACATATCCACATGTGTTTAAGAGATGAGCCCTGTGAAAGCATTATTCATTTAAACAGTAAAATATGCATTTGTTATAGTTAACAATGCCACTTTATTTGTCTGTGGCATATACAGTCATAATCCCAAAGCTGGTTGTGTCTGATTTGATGAACGGTTGCCGAAAAAATCAAATTACATACATACACACAACAGAGTCCGTTTTTCTAATTGAACTTTTACTGCACATGCACTACTGAGTGCATGTGTTCTCTTGACTGTGTTTGATATTTCTGTTTTGGGCCAATATGAGCTGATTCCTCACCGGGAGTTCGAATTTGAATCACACCTGCATAAATATAAATAATCTTTGTGGATGTTTACCTGACATTATTTTGACCGGTAATTTTAATTTGATACGTATAGCAGATACACTTGTGGACACATGTAAACAAACATTACATTGACATCCACACACGTGCACATACACACGTGGGCGCACACACACACACACACACACACACACACACACACACACACACACACACACACACACACACACACACACACACACACACACACACACACACACACACGCAAACAAACACAAAGACACACAAACGCACACACACAGGCACACTCACACACACACACACACACGCACACACATACACCCAGTGCCTTGTCACCTGCAGTTGGTGAGTCTTGGCCGCCGGTCCGCTTCTATGTATGGCAGCGATGAAGAGCGGCACGTCGCCATGGGGACTGCCCAGGCCACCTGCCACGCAGACGCCCAGGGACTCACATGCACCCTGAGGACACAGGGGCCAGCGCTCAGCACCAGACACTCCGGAGGAAACCATTCTCACTCCCTCTCTGAACAGGGCGAGGGTTTGTGTTTTGTTCTGGATGTCATTCACTGGGTGTCAGCAGAACCCTGGCCGGTGAGAGCCAGGTGGTGACTAGTCTGACCCTGTAGCTCACCTTCTCGAGGACCACTTTCCTAACAGCACAGCCGTCTGGAGATCACGGAGAAGAACAGTGTCCATTTTATGCTTGTTATTTTTATTATTATTATTATCTTTATTATAATCTTTATCATTATTACCTTAATCTAATCAACATGCATTGTGTATCTTTTGCTGCAGCCCATTAACGTAGTTACCTGCTTTGCTCTCTGTCTCCCTCTGGTGACCGATGGCGGTTTCACACGCACTGGAGGGGGTCAAGGTGGAGCAATCCGAGTCCTCATTCTGGATAAAGCATAACTTAAAGTACTCCTACATTCAAAAAGTAACGTTGTTAAGGAAACAGGCATGCAACGAGGGGGACTAAAATGGTAGTTCAGAGGAAAAACCAGCAGGAGTTGAAGATGCACAAAGAGCTTTAGAGGCACTGGTTACCTGGCTGCCTTGTGGGTATTGGAGTCCAGCTTTAAAGCGAGCCACCTCCAGATACACCACTCCACCGCAGTTCTGAGAGGTATGGGACACAATGGGCACATTAGTTCAACCACTCACACGTTACTTGGAGGCTGCATGTGTGAATGAAACCTTTACGACCTGTAGCAGCTTCTCTGCATGCTTCTGGGACGCAGCCCGGACATCTTCTCCGTTGATTGACAGAATCTGGTCACCTAGCAACAGCCTGCCATCTTTATCAGCCACGCCCTGGTGCAGGATTTCTGACACGAAGATTCCAGTGTCGTTGCTGATTAAGGAACACCAAGACGAAACAAGAGATGATGATCTACATGTATTATTTAACAAGTACTGTAACTGCATGCTCGTCCTTTTGCTGCATTACTCAACATCCTCAAATATCTACCAGCGGGGGCTATGAGAGAGATAGAGGCTTAAACAATGTGATGCCTCATTTACAAATGTCTGGCCGTCTCAGTGTACCACCTTGTGGTGCATATTGGGAAGGGCAGCTTTAAGATGGAACATTACCTATAAGGCGAGGAATGTGTGTGTGTGTGTGTGTGTGTGTGTTTGTGTGCGTGTGTGCGTGTGGGCGTGTGTGTGTTTGTGTGAGTGTCCTTTGCATTAACCGATCATCTGCTATTGCTGGGGACCCCCAGAGGTAGGGCAGTTTAGACTTATTTGGCTACATGAGACGTCAAATTAAAAATTATAATAATAAACCAAAAAAACAAATAGAAAGTAAACCTTTCAGTGATTCAGGGCTCTGCAGCCAGCGTTTCTTCAACTATGCTTGCAACGGGCCCAGTGGCGTGCACAGGGGGGGGGGCAGGGGCGGTCGCCCCCCCTTGTGACCCAATTGTTGAAAAACACGTGCTAAAGTGCCCTCTCAGGAGCCAAAACGCGTATTAAAGGGGCCCCTTGGGAGCCAAAACGCGTGCTAAACTGCCCTCAAGTGTCCTTTCGGGAACCAAAACGTGTGCTAAACTGCCCCCTTTGAAGCCAAAACGCGTGCTAGAGTGCCCTCATTTGTATAACATATAAAACGTGTCTAAAGTGCCCTCTTCAGTGGTGAGAACGCGCTATATGTGCCCTTTTTTTCTCTTTCCGCCCCTGCCCTTCAAAAAGTCTGTGCACGCCACTGAACGGGCCTACAACGGGCCAGGGATCATTTTCTGCAATTAATGAGGTCACTGTGATGCTGGCTCCACCACCGGTACCCTACTCTGACAATAATCAGAGGAGTCTCTGTATGACTGAACGTCCTTCAGGTTTCAGTTCAGAGAGAGAGAGAAAGAGAGAGAGAGAGAGAGAGAGAGAGAGAGAGAGAGAGAGAGAGAGAGAGAGAGAGAGAGAGAGAGAGAGAGAGAGAGAGAGAGACAGAGAGAGAGAGAGAGAGAGAGAGGAGAGAGCGAGAGAGAGAGAGGAAGGGAGAAATCGAAAGAGAGAGCGAGAGAGACTCAACAGAAATACTGGAGACCAAGCAATCGGCACGCTTTAAACCGGCACTGTACTGGCACCTCTAATTGTTTAAAACAGCCAAACTGTTCAAGGACGGGATATAATTGATTCCCACAAATATCCAAAGGACCCGGCGCCCATCGCCATGGTTACACAGTACTCACTTCTTGCCAACGGTGCAGAAGCCCAGGCCGCGGCCGGGCTGGGGCCGGAGCTCCAGGGTGAACACGTCCCACAGGTCCTCCTCCCGGTAGGACTCCTGGTGCCGGAACACACACAGGCGCACCCGCTGGGTGCTCAGACGCAGCACCCCCAGGGCCTCCTCGTGGGTGGCCTGCCGCAGGTCGATGCCGTTCACCTGGGAGAGCAGGGGGGGGGGGCTCAGGTCATTATGTGTATGTTCCAAGGGCGTAACCACGCATTCTTTGGGGGGGTCGTGTCCCCCCCAATGTTGAGAAAATACTAACCTGTCCCCCCCAATATACAGCAGGATAAAATGTAAAATATATGTTCTCTTTTTATGAACCCTGTCAATGGATCGGTCTCTTGCTATGTCTTATTTATTTTCAATTTCTTTCCGTTTGTTAAGTGTGTGAATCCCCCCTCCTAATTGTACACTTGTGCGATTTAGTTTGAAACCACCTCGCGACTTTCTGCGTTGTCATGGTTACCCCACACTCTTTCTTCAGTGAGAGCCAAGAAAGTAAAGTTGAGTAATGGAGGATTTGAGGTTACCTAAAAAGCAGAAGAAACTGGACCAACAGCCAAGCATACGCAGTTTTTTTCAGACAGTAAGTAACTTGATACCGAGCTTTGAGTAAGCAAATAAAACGAGTAGCCTCGTAAAAGCAGAATATTAAATATAGCTCATGAAGGTCAGTCGCTGTTCTTTTGATAAAATGACATGGTTACGATGCAGGCAGCACAGAGAGAGAAGGAGAGAGACAGGCATGCTGAAAGCAGTGGCCAGACAGGGACATGCTCTGAACATGCAGGTGATCAGGTGAGTCATTTGAATGTAAGTAACGTTATTTAACGTGTTGGAGAGGAGGTAACGGACAATTTAAGGTTACTTAAAAAGCGGATAAAACTGGACCAGCAGCCGAGCGTACACGTTTTTTTTTTTTCCAGACAATTAGTAGCTTGATACCGAGCTAAATGTGTGAGCAAATAAAACGAGTAGCCTAATTAAAATATGAGTCGCTGTTTTTTCTGATAAAATGACGTGTGGTCACAATGCAGGCAGGTGTGTGTGTATGTGTGTGTGTGTGTGTGGGGGGGGGGGGGCGGGGCAGACATTACATTATTACATGCTTTGGGTATGTGGTATTTTTCCATTGGAAGCTATCCTTTTTGCTACAGTACTACTGGAAGAGCATAATTGTAATTGGTAGGTGTGTTTAAGGTCAGTAAGCAACTAACCAAAACAAAGTGTGTGTGTATGTGTGTGTGTGTGTGGGGGGCGGGGCGGGGCAGACATTACATTATTACACTATTCCTTTAGATGTGAATTCAAATGGTCAATGTAGTCCTCGAAACTATGTTCTAAATGTCCACATTTTCATACATAAATATAGAATTGTAGGCAATGCACTTAACAAATAATAATTAAAAATTTGACCCCCCCAATGTCTAAACCATGGTTTAATAAAAATATATCAAAAGCAGTGATCAAGTGTGTGTGTGTGTGTGTGTGTGTGTGTGTGTGTGTGTGTGTGTTTGTGGTTGCTCTGTTTTCACCTCTAGGATCTGGTCTCCGGCCAGCAGCCTCCCATCTCTCTGGGCTGCTCCGCCGTAGTTCACCTCGTGGATTATTACTGTCCCCTAGTGGCCAGGACGCAGATTGAAAAAAAATATTAATGAAATAATAAAAAAAATACATTCATATCTATATTATTATTATTATCATTAATATTAATAAAACCAAATATATATAAAACAACTATATAAAAACAATATAAAAACACATTGGACAGTGGATCCATATTATAAACATATGACGATAAATGAATAAATGATCCCAGTATAAACAGATATACACTCTGCTCTTTAGTGTAACACTGAAGAGCAGAGTGCCCCTCACCAGCAGCGTGTCGCAGCCCCCCACGATGCTGAGGCCCAGGCCCGTGCTCCCTTTACAGATCTCTATGGTGCTCTCACGGCCCGCCGCAACCAGGCAGCCCTGGGGGTCCGCCGGGTTCCCCGGGAGGTCGGCGGGCCCGCTGGCGTGGAGGGAGAAGGGCAAGGGAGAGGGCACGAGGAGGGAGGAGGAGGAGGGGGAGGGGGAGGAGGGGGGGGGCGCTGTGCGGCGAGAGGGAGCGGGGGGAGGGGGAGGCAGTGGGGAGGGTCAGGGAGGTGGAGGTGGTGGAGGTGGCGGAGGTGGCGGAGGCTATGGAGACGTTGGAGAGGGAGGAGGGGGGTCGGGCGCGGCCGAGGGAGAGTTTGACCGAGACCCGTTGGCGCTTTATCATACCAGACACCTGCACAGGGGGAGGGAGCGAGAGACACTCGATCAATGCAGAAGAAGCACTGTAACGAGTGGCCGATCAATCGTTCAATTGAGGGTATCATTGATCATTGAGACACACAGCAGGAACATTTAGAAGTCATGGTCATGCTGTGACTCTGGTCCACTAGGAAGCCATTTGGTATTAAGGTATGTGCATGTTGGTCTGCGTGTGTGTGTGTGTGTGCGTGTGTGCATTTGATATTGTGTTTGTGTGTGTGTGTTGTAAATTGGTATGTGTGTGTGTGAGCGTGTGTTTATATTTGTGTTTGTGTGTGTGTTTGTGTGCGTGGTTTAAGTGTGTGCTTGTGTGTTGTATGTGTGTGTGTGTGTGTTTGTTGTGTACTCGTGCGCTTGTGTGTGTGTGTGTG
>NC_082384.1:7186076-7223576 GCF_031168955.1 Gadus macrocephalus
GTCACCGCCATCATCATGGTCATTATCAGACCACTCAGGAGGCAGGGGAGTTCATGGTGACGTTCCCCTACGGCTACCACGCTGGCTTCAACCACGGCTTCAACTGTGCAGAGTCCACCAACTTCGCCAGTCTCCGATGGATAGACTACGGCAAGGTGGCCACACAGGTAACACTCGGCTGGGGTCACTCCTCCTCCTCCTCCTCCTCCTCATTCTCTGTCTTCTTTTTCTTCAACGGCTCCCGCATCTAAACCTTTTTAAACAATGCAACTTAAAACAAACATCACGATTGCTCTCGTACAGTCATTGTACTCCCATCAACGTGACCTTTCACTTCAGCGTCGCTCCTACAAGGGAGCAGAGCTGTGAACCAGTGCTCCAATTGTGGGATAAGAACAGTCTCATTAATAATGATTGCACAGAGAAGGATTCACAAATGGATTTTGTGATTTATATATAATTACGCTCTTCTCACAAATACATTTCAATGCACACACAAATGGATATCGGTATGTATGAATGTAAAATAAATCCATAAACAAAACACATTTCTGATCCACACACAAATGCGTCTTGTTTTAAATAAATGTAATATAAATCCATAAATATCTTAATTTAAAAAATATTTATTTTCTTTCAACAAGGAACTCTCTGTAGCCAATCAGATGCCTCCCTCATTTTGCAGCCAATCACATGACTGCAGTTCCGACCTCTGAAGAATAAGTCCAGCCTCCGAGCCTCCCGGTTCCCTTGGTCAAATGTTTTTGGGAAATAACATGTTTTTCTTTAATGATCATACATAACAATCTCTAGGTGGCGAAGAAGTAAAAGCTGCGTCAAGACACATTTGTGTGTGGATCAGAAATGTGTTTGTGAAACTTATTTTTATTTATGGATTTATTTTACATTTATACATACCGATATCCATTCATGTGTGCATTGAAATATATTTGTGAGAATTGAGTAATTTATATATAAATCACAAAATCCATTTGTGAATCCTTCTCTGTGCATTCATTATTAATGAGACTGTTCTGACCCCTTATCCAATAGCCTGACGCTGTGCACTCCACCGTGTCTCCCATCCCCCGTAGTGCACATGCAGCAAGGACATGGTGAAGATCTCCATGGAGCCCTTCGTGAAGCGCTTCCAGCCCGACCGCTACCCCGCCTGGATGCTGGGGAAGGACCCCACGCAGATAGACCACACCGCCGCCACCCCCAGGACCACGCCCGAGCTGCAGACCTGGCTGCAGCGCCGCCAGAAGAGCAAGCCCTCCAATAAGAGGTAGGCACCGGACGGAGTGGAGGGCGGGCCGTGCATCAGGCGTTGGGGGGGCCACAGGGTTTAAGGCTTCTAATCCATTTGCTGCCCCTGGTTGATGCCTTTGAGCAAGACACCTTTCACCCATAATCCCAATGAACTGGAGACGGCTGGCCCGGATTCCTAGTACGGGAGGTATTGATTAGAGTCGACCATAACAAGCACTTTTGAAGCTGTTCATTCTAGCCGGTGCTTGCCACTATAAGCCGCAATGTTATTGGGGAAAACGTACTCCCTGACACTTTTTACGCGCAACCTTTTATTGCAGATAAACCAGCGTCGACCTATTGGCCCATTTAAAATGTGTCTTAAAAGTCAAGTGGGCTCATCCGCCAAATCACTCCAGTCCACACTCTCTTAAAACCGCTTCTCTGTGTTAATCAGGCTTTGAGTTTGAATCCCCTTCAGCACTAACCCATCTGTCTCCCCGCTCTCCCCTGGTGCCCAGTACCACGCATTCCCGTACTCGCTCCAAGCGGCTCAGGACCACGGAGGAGCCCCCGGGCCTGGAAGGAGGTGCAGCCCTGAGCGGCGGCGGCGGCTGCAGCAGCAGCAGGAGCAGGAGGAGAGGTCTAGCAGGAGGCCCACTGGGACCCAAGGTACGCCGATCTCAGCAACACACAACCTGCACGCCAGGAGAGGAGGAGGAGGAGGAGGAGCAGGAGGAGGAGGAGGAGGAGGAGGAGAAGGAGGAAGACCACCAGAACTCTCTCCGCCTCCCTGGTAAGAGACTGACTGGTGTTGGCACCAGAATGTATTGTTTCTGTCTGTCTGTCTGTCTGTCTGTCTGTCTGTCTGTCTGTCTGTCTGGTTTCAACAAATTGTTAATGGGCCTTTCTTGCCCTTGTGAAGCCTTGTGTCTCAGTGTTATCCTAATTGAATATTTTAGCAAAAGGGGCACGTTTGGTTTAGGACTTGAATGCAGATCCGTTAATTCTACCATGCTATCTCTCTCTTCCTCTCCTCCATCCCCCCCTCCCCAACAGACCCCTGCAGACAGATGTGTGTGGTCAAGGTGAACCGGGTCGAGAGCGACAGACTCAACCTTTGTAAATCAGAGCCATCCCAAACCTCTCTCTCCCTCCCCCCTCACCCCTCCGGCCCACCGTGTGAGAAAGCCCCCTCGGTAATCGCCGTGGCTCCCAGTAAACCCAAAGGACCCTCGGTCGCAGAGGTCAAACCTCTCACCGCTCAAAGAGCCAATTGCGAGTCTGTGGCGGCCCTCTCGGACCCTCTTGGACCGCGGGACCTGGCCAGCCCTCCGGACCACTCCAGAGGGATGAGCCCACAGAGCAGCCGCCCGGCGGCCCCCTGCCCCCGTACGGCGGCTAACCTCACGGTGTGGCTGCATCCTCTGCACTCAGACAGCCACCCGTCGGGCCCTTCACCCAGCGAGGGAGCCTCTCGACCCGGAACGAGGACTGAGGAAGAGGGGGGCGGGGCGGATCGGCAGGGTGCCCTCGAAGCTGAGGGGCCGGCTGCCACCACCGCTCACACACACCGCACCGCGGGGGCGTTTCATAACGGCGCGTTGGCCGAGGGCGGCAGGGAGACGTCGGCCCGCGGCTCTCACCGCTCGCCCCTAGAGCCGTGGCCCCCCGACTTCGCCCCCCCCGGCGGCGTGGCGGCAGAGGAAAACCTTTTCCCGCCTCTCCTCACTCCCGAGCTGCCGGCAGAGGGGCCCGAGAGCGGCCCCGCTCCCCCCGTGCTCACCCAGGAGATGCCGTCCCTGACGCACGCCGACGCCGGGCTGAGCGAAGTCGCGGCGTCCCCGCCGCGGCCGCCTCAGCAGGGGGCGCCTCTGCTGAGGCGCCAAACGCCGGCGGACCCCCCGGCGGCCTTCGCTGAGGCGGACCTCGCCGGGGGCGACGTGACGGCGGCGGCGGCGCTCTCTCGCACGCCTTCTGAGCCTGATGTTCAGCGCGAGCGGCTAGCGAGTGACGGCGGGGGTCCCGGGGTCCCCACCACCGCGGGCAGCGCTGCTGACTTAAGAACTGCTGCCGCCGCGGAGAGGGCCCACACCACGTTACGGCATTTCAGCCTCAGAGACGGCGCCGCCGTCGCAGAGCTCCCGTTTGAACTAGCAGAGCCCGCGGCCTCCGAGCACCGCGCGGCCGCAGACGAAGCCCCGATCCTGCTCGGCACCGACTCGTTTATGCCCAACGTCTCGAGCCACGACCACAGAGTCCTCTCGGCCCCCCCGCAGCTGCAAAAGCTCGGGCACCAAATGGACGACGCTCTCTTCGAGCCCGGCGCCTTCTCGTCGTCCGGCTACTCATCGAGCCCCTACGAGGAGCCAAAGCCCTTCTCCAGCAGCATCTGGAAGAACCTGACCTCCCCGAGCCCCGCCGTGCTCATCCAGAGCCTGCACGCCGACTTCGCCCACGAGAACCTCCCTTACACCATGTGGACCGAGCCCCAGTACAAGGAGGTCACGGACCCCGACGGGCCCCGCCCCGACGGCGACGCGGCCAATCAGGAAGAAGGGGGCGCGGCTCTCACCTGGGCCCAGCTGGAGCCCACCTCGCTGCTGTCGGTGGGCACCGCCGAGCCCCCGGGGCTGGCGGCGGAGTACGAGCCCTGCAGGGGGGACGCGGAGGCGATGGGGGCCCAGGGAGGGCGCAGGGAGCCGGGTACGGCCGGTGCCCCGGGCTGCCTGGGTCCCGTCACTCCGGTCTCCTTCATGGCGGGAGAGGGGGACGGGCGGGAGGAAGAGGAGCAGAGCAGGGCCCGGGGGGACAGTAGCAGTGAGTCATCCCCATCGTCGGAAGAGGACGAGGAGGAGGAGGAGGAGGAGGAGGAAGACGAGGAGGAAGATGAGGGAGACTGCATGAGTGACTATGAGCAGTGTGATGCGAGGCTGGAACCTGGAGAGGTCTGTCCGGTGAGTATTTTTAAACTGAGTAGGCTTTTTTTTTGCAACATTTCGTTTGGTCGATTCATATACAAATATTGGAAACTGCTGCTACTTGCTGTGTTGTGCATGGGACTAACCAAAGAACACAAGAGAGAACACTATTGTGAGTTCACACACACACACACACACACACACACACACACACAGGCACACACACACACACACACACCCCCCCACCTTGATGTTTGACAACAATGTGTTGTGCTGCTTTGTGTTCCAGTACCCTGCTCAATCCGTGAAGAGGACGAGTAAGAGCTGGCGCCACCCTCTGAGGAAACCCACGGCCAGGGCTGTGCCCACTGCTGTGAAGCAGCAGACCACTAGCGACGATGGTGGGTCACACACACACACACACACACACACACACACACACACACACACACACACACACACACACACACACACACACACACACACACACACACACACACACACACACACACTCTCTCTCTCTCTCTCTCTCTCTCTCTCTCTCTCTCTCTCTCTCTCTCTCTCTCTCTCTCTCTCTCTCTCTCTCTCTCTCTCTCTCTCTCTCTCTCTCTCTCTCTCTCTCTCTCTCTCTCTCTCTCTCTCTCTCTCTCTTGGTTGTGGGGTGCGTTAGAATGTGTGGTAGGGAGATGTGGCGGTAGGAGACACAGCTGCTTGGCACTGTGTCGGGAGTTGTGGTATTGGTACTTGTGGCTATGCTAGAATTGCGTTCCAATCTGGACTGTATGTCGTTAATTATTCAGTCAAGTTGCACTGTGATTCCGACCTTGCAGTAAACGTTTAAAACAACGTTACCATAACAGAGAGGGAGGACAGGCCGAGGACACAAAGCCTCATTTGCTGATGTGTTACTGATGTTGTCTAGAAACGGTTCAGAGGTCTCGTGTGATCAGCTCCCACATCCCCTCAAACCGAGGGGGACGCAGTGAGCCGGGTGGAAACCCGGGTTTGTGATAAGGTTCAGAGTGCTTGGCCCAGTGAACATTGGATGGTGGTTGGCCAGGGTCTGTACTCCTTTTGACCTTAGGTATAGCGGCTGTACATTATTTTAAGTATATATTTTCTTTTGTTTTTGGTAAGACAGTTCTGGGAAAACGTTTGCCTACTAACTGACTTCTGACTGAATCGTGCAAGGCAAATCAATTTAACCAGGTGTATATCAGGTTGTAACTTTGATAGTTTTTTACCGGATATTATAGCAAATTTAACACTGGGGTTTGCCTGCGGGTGACGGGTTATCTTTCTATCTCGCTATAAATGGATAGTTGGTCTCTGTATTTCTTTCAGTGGTGGGGGTGGTACTCGAGTAGAAAAATATTACTGTTGGGCACATTTCACTGTTCCCCCTATGAGAAAATGGATCTCCTTTAAATTATTTTATTGGAAAAATAAGCAAATTCAAAGGAGCATATTTCCACGTTCTACTATGTGAGTAATGTTTCAAATCAGGGCTTTTGCTTCTTATCCGTGACTCGTTCCTGCATATTTTTGTAAAGAGTTACGCGTGTGTGCATTTATATTTGTTGAAAGACCAAAATCACGCTATAGCACATTGACCTCTGGAAATAAACTAGTCTGCCTTATTTTTCCCCCCAATCTTATTTTCTCATTAAATGATCCGTCTGACGTCAGTGTGCACATGAACATGGATTAGATTTATATCACAGTTCATGTGACCGCGCCATGACCTAGTGATGGATGTCACATTCCTCATGGTTTCTGAGAAGGAACATCCAATACACATGCACTGTGTCCAAAGAGAGACTCCCGACACACGCACACGCGCTCACACACACGTGCTAATTATCCTGTTGGTCAGTCCTTTTTAGTTGTTGATTCCAAAATATAACCATGGAATGATCATCTAATGCTCCGTGTCTGCACTTTTATGACAACAATCGGTCTTTCGGTTAAAGAGGCGGGTGTAGATTAATTTAAAATATAATTCATATCATTACATTTTCAGACTCATTTGATAATCGGCCCCAAATGATGGGAAGTGGATTTGATCAAGCGTTAACCCTACTAACACTACAGGAGTGCACGGGGGACCGGGCGATCCACAGCCTCTCCTGCACTCGATATGCACGGCGCATCCTGGCCTCAGACTCACCGTTAGGGACTCAATTAACAAAAAACACCAGACCGAGAGAAGTGTCTGCCTCTCTTCAGGTGCAGATAAACACAGATGGTCCCAAGGGCACTCCGACACCAGCGTTTTTTCCAGCCATGGATTTCCCTTCAGGCTTCAATGTCTTATGTGTCCCGATACGATTTATTTATTGATTTAATTTCAATCCTAAGTCGTCATCGCTGGGCCGTCACAGAGTGGTCTACTGGGGTGTGTTTGAGAGGTTCTGTTAACGTCTCTCTTTCTCTCTCTCTCTCTCTCTCTCTCCCTTCTCCTCCCTCCGGCCTTGTTCAGAGCCCATGGACGTCAACCCGGCCGACGGCGGCGAACAGGAAATGGAGCTCTGGGCTAAGCCCCTCCTCTTCCTGTGGCAGAGCAGGAAGCCGTGTTTCACAGCGGAGAAGGAGTACAACGCCAACGCCGCCACCATGCAGCCGCACTGCGCCGTGTGCACGCTCTTCATGGCCTACTACCAGGTGGGGGGGGGGGACACACACTGATAACTCTCAATGCCTGATAATCATCACCTGTACTTCTTCAGTGTATAAACCTTCACCTCCATTTTTGGCCCTTAAAGGTGCTATAGATCAGATTGGAGAGTCAGCGGCAGCGTGCGTTGTCTTTAAATGAACAGCCCAAAAATTTCCCCTCTTTTTTTTTTTTCTCTGCAAAAAGGAGAAATTGTGAAATATAACTTCTAGTTGAAAATCAGAGTATTTATTTGGCTCGATAATTTGCCGGTCGTTAAAGTAGTGAATCATTTCGGAGGACCACAGAGCGGCTTACCATTTGAAGACCGACCCCGTTCCCACGCGTCCGCGACAACCCTGCTCTGTGGATAACGCCCCCCCCCCCCCCACCCCCCCCCCCCCTCTGTCTCGACCGCCCGCAGGCTGAAGACAAAGTGGAGGACGCCAAGTCCTCCCCGGGGTCCGCCGTCCACGCCGCCCCGCTCCAGGGCCCCTCCTCCCCGGGCCCCCCCAACCACGGGGGTCTGAGGAGGACCAAGCCCCTGGTGCCGGAGATCTGCTTCTCCTACCGGGAGCAGAACGGGCCGCCCACCCCCACCAACCCCCGGCTGCAGGAGGACGGCTCCTCGGCGCTGCTCTCCTGCCAGGGCTGCTGTCTGCAGGTCCACGCCAGTAAGGGCCCCGCGCACCGGCCTGGCCCCTGGGGGCCACACTCTGCCTCTCTCTGCAGGCCGCTCTGGTCCCTGGGGGTCACACTCTGCCTCTCTCTGCAGGCCGCTCTGGTCCCTGGGGGTCACACTCTGCCTCTCTCTGCAGGCCGCTCTGGCCTCCAGCCCCTTAGCATTACAATCACACAGAGAGAGACAAGAGCTAGGACCATTCAGCCGTGGGGGGGGGGTTCAGTTCACGTTTTAACATGGTGCGCAGCGGGCTGCGTGTCATTTCTAAAACGATGGCAGCGCCTGATGAAAGGGTGGCAATCGACAGAGTGCTGTGGAGAGAATAATAAGGTTTTTTGCTCTGCTTCCAACCGCATCCGACAAGAGCCTCACTCAGTTATTTAATCTGATTTGCTGGGTTTTTAGAACAACTTAAGGTCGTGTCCATATGTGGAAATCGATGGCTACCCAGCCAAGGCCAAACATATTTATGGCGAAACGCAAACCCGAATTTCCTGATGGTCTCACGAGGCAAAATGCACCAGCATATATCAAGTGAATGTCATTTCAATGATATATTCACGTACTTTCCCAATCTCCAGAGTATCCTGAAAGAGACCTGTTATCACCTATGATAAGTCATGTTAATGCGCACATATGCTCTCAATTGTTAAAGCAAAGCTTATCGGAAAGCATCTGTTCTGATCCAGCGGAGGAAAAAAAAGACCCATTTAAACAGCTTAGTGTAAACTGGATCGAAAGAGTGGCTAAAAGCAGTGCGGGACAACGCTCCACTGGTTCTCCCATCCTCCCAACATCTGCCCGTCGTCTCAGACAGGCCCAGTCCTGTCCGTGTAGTGGAGCGCACGACCGCTCATCCAGCGGTGTGCCAAGTTCCAGCGGTAGTGGTACATTTTGCACCGTCGATGTAACAAGTTCAGCGGGTTTAAGCTCCGGCTTTTTTTTCCCCCCCTGCAATTTTCCAGCCCCGTTCTCTCCCCTCCCCACGTACCTCTCATCTCTTTGCGGTCCGCAGTGTTTTATTCCCCCCGTCAGCTGAATGAGGGTGAATCCTCCGTCTTACCACGAACACTTCCTGTCCAACAGACGGGGCCAATGCCGCAAATTGCAACCAAAAAAAAGGCCTCACATACACTCAGAAGCGCAGCGAGTAAAAACAAGCCCAGGGTGCAGTGCACACACACACACGCACGCTTACAAAACATTTCCTCATTATTCACTCGGCTCAGGTCGCTCTGTTCCTTCCCCCCCCCCCTACCCAAAACATTGAACCAATATCTTAATCTCTTGGTTTCTATCAGAGATGCAGATACACGCACACATGCTAGAAATGTTTCTCTCCAGTAATCTGTTCTCACACTGTCCCAGGCCAGCAGCTTAGTGTTGACTGCTCTGTATCCCTCATTTCTAGATCTACAGGGCCTCATATGTCCAGAGCTGGGACACATTTCAAGCGTGTGTGTGTGTGTGTGTGTGTGTGTGTGTGTGTGTGTGTCTGTGTCTGTGTGTGTGTGTGGGTGCGCGTGTGGGTGCGATCTTCTGACATTGTTGAAAAAGCCACAGCTTTGGATTTGAGACCTTAACAATAAATATCGTATTCCTGCTGCAATGTTATTTGAACTCTTGAAAGGAAAAGAGGTTAGCTCCATTATTTCTTTCCAGAGGTTGGCTTTGGTCAGCGGGAGTGCGGTAAAGGCATGCATAGTTTGGCTTTCTTTGATTTACTTTCATATAAATGAAGAAAAGAGCATGGGGATACTTTTCTTTTTGGTGCATGTCTGAAGGCCCTCGTTTGTTGGTTCTAAGGAGTTGCCAAATTAGAAAGTGATCTCCTTTACTTCACTGCGGTGCCCCCTCATCACGCGCGCGGCGTTTCCCCCTCTAAACGCTCCCGCGCAAACAGGAAGCCGCGGGTGTTGGTTCACGCTGGCAGTGTTATCATCGGGTTGACTATCGTTCATCCTTGTCGGCCGGGTTTCTGAAGGGCGGTCGACGTCGCTCCCTGAAGGATATACTTGAGGAACGGGTCGCATCTGTGGACCTTTGGTCGAAGCAGGCAGCGCAGACGCACACAATCACAGGCACAGACATGCACTCACACGCACACAGTTTATCTCGCAAAGAAATGCCTTGTTTTTCATTCGTCGGGTTGTTGCGCAGCCACGGCGGGAATTAGCATCAATATCTATAAACACACAGCCCTGATAGCCCACCCACAGCGATCCTCCATCACCACATAAGTAAGCGCCTCCGGGGTCTTCCGCATGGAGGAGAGCCACCGGCCCGTCACCGAGCAGCGGGAACCACGACGGCACCGTGGAAAATTTGGTGGTGGGGAAATGGCATGTGGCGTTTGCGTGTGACCGTGTTTGTCCACTTTGCTCCCCTATTGAAACGGGTTTCCTTATAATGGAGGGGGAATATTTGAATCCCTGGCCGCAGTCGCGCGTCCCGCCGTTAAACGGCCGGGCTGACGCTTCGCTCTCGCCATCTTTGACAGTTTGGTTTTGCAGCGCGGTTGTTGGATTTTCTCGTCTTCATTAGCTCGTTCCTCATGGTTGTTCTCCCACAGATGTTGTTCTCAACTTCTCTTCCCGTGGTTGTTTCTCAGGCTGCTACGGAGTCACGGCGGAGGACGTCAGAGAGGAGTGGTCATGTGACCGCTGCACGGCGGAGCGCTTCAACGCGGTACGCATGTCCGAACACACACACACACACACACACACACACACACACACACACACACACACACACACACACACACACACACACACACACACACACACACACACACACACACACACACACACACACACACGCGCACACACTCTGCCTCACCCCAGCACACACACCGCCTCACCCCAGCACACACACACACCGCCTCACCCCAGCACACACACACACCGCCTCACCCCAGCACACACACACACCGCCTCACCCCAGCACCCACACACCGCCTCACCCCAGCACCCACACACACCCTCACCCTGCGTTCTCCTCAGATGACCATGCACACACACGCAAGTACAGACACAAGTACACTGATGCAGACGCACACGCAAACACACACACAAACACGCACACAGGCAACGCTGATGCAAGCACTCACACAAGCACAAACACAAGCGTGCACACCCAAAAAACACAAACAAAGACCCAATTACCCCAGCATACGCACACATACAAGCACACACACCTACAGTCTAGCAAACAGAGCCATGGGTAGGAATGACTTGAATAGGCTGAGAGCAGACCGAGACTGTCTCTCTTATGCCAAGTGGTGTCGGCGGTCCCTCCGCCCTGAATCCCCTGTTCCTGCACCTTGTCCTTCACAGGAGTGCTGCCTCTGTAACCTCCGGGGCGGCGCGCTGAAGAGGACCACAGATGACCGGTGAGATGCTTCAGACTCCGCCTGTCAGCAATCACTCCGAGTGGCTCTCTCTGAGCCCCAGGTGCTAAGGTATGTGTGTGTTTATGAATGTGTGTGTGTGTGCAGGTGGGCCCATGTGATGTGCGCCATAGCTCTGCCAGAGGCGAGGTTCAGCCACGAGGCTAAGAGGAGTCCCATCGACACCAGCATGATCCCTCTGCAGAGATACCGCCTGGTAAGGACACGCGCACACACACACACACACACAGAGACACAACCACACACAGACACAAACAAACACACACACACAAACACACTCACACTAACCTAGGAACACACTTACACACATGCCCACAGACAAACACACACATAGGTACACACGCACACACACAAGCATCGGAACACACACACACACGCCAGCGAATTCAGTGCAGGAATTCCCCACGTCCTTGAGGACTCAGTCTAATTAATGAAGTGTTAGCAGCTCTAATTAACAATGTGAGACGAACATGCCCACAATCAAAACTAGATAATTACCACGAGTGGGTAGAATTGTGCTGTGTGTGTGTGTGTGTGTGTGTGTGTGTGTGTGTGTATGCGCACGCACATGGGGGCATGTGTGTGTCATGCATTTGGCCGTGGATTGAATTATTTTTTTGCATTTAAGCTTGGTTTTTAGGTGTGTGTGTGTGTGTGTGTGTGAGAGAGACACGAGAGAGCAGCAGAGTGGATCAGCAGACCTGACACGTTGACACTATAGTTAGCTCAGTGCTGCGGGCATCTGGAAAGCTCAGCAGAACGATGAGGAGAGACGATCACCCGGGCTCACGCTGGCTTGTGGAAAGGGTGGCCAATATTTACCCAGACATCCCTGGTGAGCATTCATGCTACGTGTTAGCGTGATGTTGACCGGGAGCCCCTCTCACGGTAGGTGTCGTTGCGTGCGGCAGCTCTGACACATGTGAACAAGAAGCGTTAGTTAGACGCCATGGAAACAATGAAAATATCCTCTGTGAATTGTGTTGGTGTGTTTCTTTGTGTGTCTGTGGGGGTTTGTGTGTGTGTGTGTGTGTGTGTGTGTGTGTGTGTGTGTCTGTGTGTTTCGGGCTGCGTTATGGGAACGGAACGAGGGAACCACAAATGCAGCTCATGTTTCACTGTCAGCCGTGCGTTTCCAGAGGCTTTGAAGGCTCATATTCTCCCAAAAGTGCTGGTTTGACCAAAATCAGGGAAAATTGAACAGAGTAAATCATAGTCGAAAAGGCAATATACATGATTCTTTCTGAGGGTTTGAAATTACTGCTAAAATGGCTCTGCGCCGGGGCATCTATAATTTCACCCCTTAGTCATGTTTGCTCTCAGATAATATACATCCTGTGTTTTCGTTATATATTATTCATGAGGGCAGTGTCTGTTTTCCTTCCCTTATTCCTTCTTTAGGTCAACATGGTTCACGGCAGAATAGACTTCAGTGTTCTCATCTTGTATCCCCCGACAATGACCGTAATATATCAGGACACGGAATGCCTCGCGGCCTCATCAAAGAACCTATATCTCCTGCTGGTCATGGACCGCCCGCCACCTCCACAACACATTAGAACAATCAGCGGACGGGAGGGGGAGGGAGGGACGGGGGGGACGGGGGACGGGAGGGAGGGGGACGGGGGGGGAGGGGGACGGGAGGGAGGGAGGGGGACGGGAGGGAGGGAGGGGGACGGGGGACGGGAGGGAGGGGGGGGGACGGGAGGGAGGGAGGGGGACGGGGGACGGGAGGGAGGGGGACGGGATACCCTCTGGTCCGTCCTTCATGGTCAATGTTGTGCTTCCGGTAAATGGACCACTCTGTCTTCAGGCACTAACTCCCCCCCAACCCTCACTCAGCACTTTCCACTCCATGTCCCCTTGTCAGGAACACACACACGCAGACACACACACACACACACACACACACACACACACACACACACACACACACACACACACACACACACACACACACACACACACACACACACACACACACACACACACACACACACACACACAGAGCTGTCACAGACTCACACTGACTGATGAGGACATTTAGGGACGAGACGAATCCCACACAGTGGTCGCTGTCGTCGTGTTCATACCGTGTGCGCCTCGGGTGATGGAGCCCAGTGTGTTTAGTAAATGTGTGTGTGTGTGTGTGTGTGTGTGTGAGGCGTCTGTTGTTAGCCGTGTCCAGTTGTTCTCCTGCTTCTTCTTCAAACTGCGTTTAGCGAGCCACGTGCCCAAAAACATCGGCCTGGACCCGGCGTCCGCGCAGGCGGGCCAGCTCATTCATCATTTACCGCCAACACGCGGAAACACACATCCGCACTCTCGCACACTAACACACACACACTCCCACACACATTCATAATTTACTGTGGGAATGTTCTTAACACATGGCTCAACACCAGAATTCAAAAGCAACCCAGTGACTGCACAGGCATGGAGCGCGGGGCCACACGCGCGCACACGTGCACACAACTAGACTATTCACATATTCCCACGTCATGAACCCCACCCCGTGCTCCGATACGGGGAAAACATCAACAGCACACGTGCGTCCTGCTGATCAAACTGCATGGATGTGATCTGAACCACGGACCAGTACTCAGTCCATCGCTGTCTGTGTGGAGAAATTGCCTCCCTGAAACGCTGCCTTACTTATTCACCGTGCGCAGTGAGGAGGAGTCTAAAAAGTTAGCTCTGACCCCAGAGGACCCACATTTTCAAGAAAGATTGCCCGAATGAGCGACTTGTACTTTGAAAAGCCTGCCAGCCTTTTGGGCTGCCCTGCAAATCATGGTGCTGGTGAAATAAAATGGCACGCTTTAATGATGGATAATAATCTGAAGACAGGCCCAACTGATAACCCTAATCGCAATTGCCTCCACAAATTCGTTTGAAGGGGTATAATTGAATCAACGCTAAATCCACTAGATTAGATCAGCTCGTTTAGGAAAACCCAAGTACCCCAAATGGTTGACTTTTTAACGCACCTTCGTACGGAACGATTGAAAAATGAAAAGGTTGCCCAAGGCCGGGACCCTCGCTATCAGACCGCAAACGCTTGAAATCCGCTTTACAGCCGTCGCATCCCGGGCCTGTGGGTACGGGCGCGCTTGCTCACCACGCTAAACGCAGAGTTACACGAAGCATTGTTTACCATTTACACATCTGCTGGTCTCCAAGGAGTTACTGCCAGGAGAAGGATGCATAAATATGGAGAGGGAGAGAGAGCAGAGTATATTTTATTGTGGAGGGGGAGAGAGGGGAGAGGGAGAGAGGGGAGAGATGTGCTATAATGGGGGAGTGTCGTCATTTTTTCCTCGCCCAGCGGTGGAGGAAATAAGAGGGGCGGGGGGGGGGGGGGGGGGGGGGGGGGGGGGGTGGTGGTGGTGGTGGCGGCCGTGGTGGAGGGAAACAGACTTGATGGGCTGGTTGGTACAGCAACACCAGAATGCACGTGCAGGAACATGGGGGAACATTGTGTTTGTTCAGCAATTTTGTTGTGTAGTTGCCCGTTGCTCCGCTGCCGTTGCTGCCAGCTGCCCATCACTCGGCGAACTGAGGAGGAAATGAATCTAATAACGGACCCGCCGCCCTACTGGTGGATGTGTGACCTCACATGAGGTTGTCTGGTCGACTCCAATTCCACAGCTCTCTTGTAATGCAGCAGCAAAATAACATGTTCTCAGTCGACCTCTTTGCTTTCTGCCCAGCTGTCGTTCTCTCCTTGTTTCTCGTTCTCTCTCTCTCTCTCTCTCTCTCTCTCTCTCTCTCTCTCTCTCTCTCTCTCTCTCTCTCTCTCTCTCTCTCTCTCTCTCTCTCTCTCTCTCTCTCTCTCGCGCGCGCGCTCTCGCTCTCGCTATGCCCCTCTCCACTCTCTCTCCCCACTCCCATGGTCTCTCTCCCAGCTCTTACTCTCTCTTATACTGAATCCAATAACAGAATAGAATATATTGACCCATCAGGGCCTACATCTCCGGGGTATTTTCTCCTGGAATTGGGGAACGGTGTCTTGGTGCTGCGGCCCCTCTTCACTGGGTCTCCAGTACCTGGCCCTGCGGCTATAATTCATCACGGCCAATCACGTCCTAGGGGGTTAGCCCCAAGGTGTAGCCACGGCCCCCGAAGGTGTAGCCACGGCCGACCGGATACATAGACATTTTGGAAAGCCTGAAAGGCAGCGGCTCTCCCCTTACAGAAGTGATGAATAGGCAGACAGACTATTTGCCTAAACGTTCAACAAATGGTCTCAAAGTGGATTTAAAAGACACTAACTATGTCCATCTAACTCAATATGTCAGAGTGGTTTAGTTGCATGGATCTGTCGCTGTAGGTGTCCTCCCTTCTGGGGCGGGACGGACCAGAGGCTGGTCCGGGAACCAACCACTGAAAGGGGGCGGGATTAAGCCTTGTTTCCTGGTTCGTTATTGAGAATTCAATGAGTGTATTTCTACAGGGGCAGTGTCTTCATTAGGACACCCCTTTCCAGCAAGGGGTCGCCCCGCCGGGTCTGTAGGGCGCCGCTCTAACGCCGCTCTCCGGCCGCTCCACAGAAGTGCACCTACTGCCACAAGCGCTGCGCGGGGAAGCGGCACGCCGGGGCCTGCATCCAGTGCTCCTACGGCCGCTGCCCCACCTCCTTCCACGTCACCTGCGCCCACGCGGCCGGCGTCACCATGGAGCCCGACGACTGGCCCTACGTCGTGTCCATCACCTGCCACCGGCACCAGTCACGGAGCTCCGCTGCGGTGAGTGACAAAGGGAGGGGTTCCGTGGGGAGCTGCCTGCACAGGCTCTCTTTGTCTCTCATCTCATTAATTGGATCCACTTTTACATTTAGGGCGTTTAGCAGACGCTTTTATCCAAAGCCACTTACAATAAGAAATTTTTCAGAAGAAAGGGATGCAACAATATATCGCCGTCGGTATCGTCAGGATGTCCATAGAAACAGGTGTCCAGCACTAACAATTGCTAGGTTAACCCATTCCCCGTATACAATAAAGATAGCTCGGATAAGACACTACACGATGCTAAGTACTATTCTTAAATGCCAAGACTCAAAATCCGACGCACGCACGCACGCACGCACGCACGCACGCACGCACGCACGCATGCACGCACACAACTCCCCAGCGGTCTGAGCGGCGCCGTCTGCCCTGTGTGTCCCAGAAGCAGCGGGCCAGCGAGGCGGCCATCTCCCTGGGCCAGACGGTCATCTCCAAGCACAAGAACCTGCGTTACTACAGCAGCAGGGTGACGCAGGTCAGCTCGCAGGCCTTCTACGAGGTCATGTTCGACGACGGCTCCTTCTCCAACGACACCTACCCCGAGGACATCGTGGTGAGGCCCCCGGGCGATGCACGCACAGGCAGAACTGCCGTTTTATCACCCTGAACAAAGAAATGACACATGCACACATTACAGACACACATAACACACACACACACGCATAACACCCTCTACACACAGATCACACACACACACACACACACACACACACACACACACACACACACACACACACACACACACACACACACACACACACACACACACACACACACACACACACACACTCACACACACTCATATGATCACTGTCTCACTCGCACAATCACTGCCTCACTCGCACACTCACTGCCTCACTCGCACACTCACTGCCTCACTCGCACACTCACTGCCTCACTCGCACACTCACTGCCTCACTCGCACACTCACTGCCTCACTCGCACACTCACTGCCTCACTCGCACACTCACTGCCTCACTCGCACACTCACTGCCTCACTCGCACACTCACTGTCTCGCTCACACACTCACTGCCTCACTCGCACACTCACTGCCTCACTCGCACACTCACTGCCTCACTCGCACACTCACTGCCTCACTCGCACACTCACTGCCTCGCTCACACAATCACTGTCTCGCTCACACAATCACTGCCTCACTCACACAATCACTGTCTCACTCACTCACTCCCACAATCACTGTCTCACTCACTCACTCCCACAATCAATACCTCACTCCCACAATCACTGTCTCACTCAGCCTTTTACTACAAGCAAACACACCACACAAGCGTTAATTCATGCAGCCTTATTCATACATACACACCAATTTAGGATTGTAAACCTTCCCTGGTAAGAAGAGGGATTTGTCAGGCGAGCGGTAATGAGCTTTTGTTTAATTGCCGCAGAATGGCGCTCACAGCTGCTGTGACTGACACTAATAGTCTATTGAACCTATTGAATTCAATAGCATCCTCTCCCCGTTGAGCCCAGTCCCAGCGTGCGCTGAGCCCTAGCTCTGCTGCTCTCCCCACAGAGCCGGGACTGTGTGAGCCTGGGGCCCCCCGAGGTGGGGGAGGCGGTGCAGGTCAAGTGGCCCGACGGCCTCTACTACGGAGCCAAGTACCTGGGGTCCAACACCACCCACATGTACCAGGTACCAGCCCCCCGCACGCCGGACGCACACAAGCACACACACACACACACACACACACACACACACACACACACACACACACACACACACACACACACACACACACACACACCTGCAAACACACGGCCCGATCTGGTTTACAGGGGAACTTTTCCAGTGTAATGGGGGCCGGGGGGGAGGGGGGAGTTGGGGGAGCTGGGAGCTACGTACATATTTGATCCACTGTACCGGTTAACCTGGCGACGTCATCGAGGAGAAAGGAGATGGAAGCCTGGGGCCCAGAAGGGAAACAGAACTCAAACCAGCTCAACTGACAACACTTCCCACTGCTGCCTGTTGTCAGCCCCCCCCCCCCCCCAGGTCTATGTATAGAGAGAGGAACAGAGAGCAGATAGCTGGTGGTGCTGAGGAAATGGCTGGATGATGTTTGGAGGACGGACATCAATAGAGTGGGAGGAAGAGCTCGGCAAATATGCCCTGTGGGGGACGGGGGGGGCGAGGGGAGAGGGGGAGAGATAGGGAGGACGACAATCTGCATTATTCAAACTCACTGAAATATTCACCGCGCAGAAAGACAGGCTGCTGCTGCTTCCACTTAGGCTTTATTTAGTGGGGCTGGGCGTCAACCATTAGACATGCACAACTGGCCCCGTGACGCACACACACACACCGTGGAGCCGTGCACACTTATGAGGCGAAGTGGGCCAAGTGGGGAGGAACAGCTCTCCATTGTACGGGGAGGTGTGCTTCCGGTAGGAACATTTTAAGAGTCTCGGCTTCTAAGGGCCGTGAAATGTAGGTCGTTGGAAAAGTGCAGAAGACGAGGTGGGTTTATCACCGTTGACCTGGCGGTAAAAGGAGAGGCAGTGAAATGTGAACGTCACCAGAGGGGAGATAAAGTGTCGGCTGAAATATGACTCCCCGGCTTGTATCCCCCCCCCAAGGTGGAGTTTGAAGATGGCTCCCAGGTTTTGGCCAAGAGGGAGGATGTGTACACCCTGGAAGAAGACCTGCCTAAAAAGGTGAAAGGAAGACTTGTAAGTGTCCGACCGTGCGGTCTGCTTTAGAGAGGGAGCTCCCACTCCCGGCCGGCCTTGACTCAGATCAGGGTGGGTGTGAAATGACCAGCGCTCTTGTATGTTGGGAATGGGCACCGCGCTAAACGGTTTGTACAGAATGCTCTACTTCAGTGGCTTTGACCTCTTTTGGGAGTGTGACCCTCTCGAAAAACGCATTGACAGCTTTGCATAAAAAGTAGCAGGGTGACATGTTTACATTTTTAGCGGCGCCCTGGTGTTAAACCCTGGCCAATAAGATTTGAGTATGAATTCAACGCTCACCTTTATGTAAAAAAAAGTGTGTGGCCAATCAATTTACATTTTGTTGTAGGATTATTTTTATTGCACCAAGCCAGATATTATTTCCACTACCCATCATATCTATGATGTTGGGCCCTAGCTCTCCATGGCCGGACAGGACGGGACTGGCTTCCTGGTGTAATCCCCTCCTTCCTGTGTGTCTCTAGTCCACGGCCTCCAGCATGCGCTTCCAGGACACCTTCTTCACCACGCAGGTGGAGAGGAAGCGCCAGCGCACGCCCAACTCCCGCTTCCAGAAGGACTACGTGGCTCTGTCGGCCAGGAGCTCCTGGGAGCCACGCAGCCCGAAGGGCAAGTGAGGAAGACCACCATGAGGAGGAAGAAGGAGGGGTTGGATTAACCTGCAGATCAACGACAAATGAATGCACTGAATTGAGAGGGGATTTGTGATGGATGGGGGGGGGGGGGGGGGGGGGTGGTGGTGGTGTGTGTGTGTGTGTGTGTGTGTGTGTGTGTGTGTGTGTGTGTGTGTGTGTGTGTGTGTGTGTGTGTGTGTGTGTGTGTGTGTGTGTGTGTGTGTGTGTGTGTGTGTGTGTGTGTGTGTGTGTGTGTGTGTGCGTGCGCGAAGCTGGCGCTAGGATGGAGCCTAGGATCTCTAATGTCCGCACCACAGAGGTTATGCACAGTGTTAAAGGCTGAGGCAGTCTGTACTACCATCCCTCTCCTTAAATCAAGTTTTTTTTTAGTTTTTTTCCTGCTCCATACTGAGACTGAGAATCAGATTTGACGGTCTGCACTGGCCGTTGGTTATCCATTGTTATGGATCAGTGTTTAGGTAGTTCCAGCATTATCAGGCTCAGCGTGGGATCAGCTGGATGAACAGACGGCTGTGCTCTAGCGGCTATGGATAACATTGTCACGCTTTGCCACCGCCATAACGTTTCATATCAGGGCGGCGGGAATCATGAAAAGCACCAAGGATTCAAGTGTTTCTTTGTAGTCGAGTCGTTTTGAGTTGCATGATCAAAAACCCAAAGGATAACGGGTGGGGCAGTGGGCAGCAGGGATCAGGGGTTGGAGGTTTAAACACCCTTGAAGGGACCAGGAGTCCCGGGTCGCTTTCTGGACGGCCACTCTGGTGCAGTCGATCAGAGCGCATTATGATCACATTTGTCAGGGAATAAAAGCAAACAAAATCAAACACAACTTTGTCACGCCACCATTTTTAATCGACACAACCACATGTTTTTTCCTCTGTAAATGAACACATTTCAAGAGCTGGGATTTTTCTAAGTAGATTATCTACTGTAGCTTTTTTGGCAGGGTTCTGCTGATCTGGTTTTATTTTGTAATTATATTTATGCACTTTGCTTGTTGTACTTTCGTTCCATGTGGTGCTGTTGCGTGTCCGCATGGTAAATTGTCATCCCTACTGCTTGTGATGGCTGAATAACTTAACATCAAAGGACATGAGTCGCCATTGAACATTAAGATGTTGAATCTTCATGTCCAATAGAACAGCCTGCTAATAATAACTTTCCAGGAAGAGTTATTTGGGAAGGAAGTTGAGTTGGGCATAGTGTTTTAATGTCTGCCCTATTCACAAGTCAAAATGAATCACTACTGTCAGTCTGTGTTTTATGAAACACACTGTTGGAATTATTTAAATCTCTGTATTTATTTTTGGGCTTGCTATATAGATGAAATATTGGTAACTGCCATTAAACAATAAAAAAAAATCCATATTTGCTTTTTTTAAATAATTTGTGTCGGCTGTCTTTTTTTATATTTTATTGTCTAATTATTGGACTATCACTTTTATGAGAAGTAAATGTGTCCAGGCAGGGATTACATTTTACTGTTAAACGTATAATGTTAAGTCAGAAGTCCATCATGGAAATCGCAGAAAAATAGCTATGACATTCAGGATAATTAACCTCCAAATCTCCTTAAAGTGTAAATACTGTATTGGGAGTGAGACCATTTAAATTTGTTAGATTGCCACAGGGATTGGGTCTCTGGCATCACTTAGTAACAATGACAAATATAACTGCAAGCGGTGATTAACGGCATCCGAGCAAAATTAAAAGTCAAGAACACACTAATGGAGGATATATAAATATGACAAATAAGGAAAGATGTTGATGAAGACGTTACACTTAATGCAATACTCAGGTGAGCTGCAAAGCAATGCCCGAATGTCATGTTCAGCTTGTTCATAATGCTATAATCGAGATTCGAAATCTCAACCTAAGGATCACCTGTACAAGGCATTATCCCATTGAGCCGCTGATAAACCTGAACTGCAGCCTCATTCACAAGGTCAAAATGTCTATTGATAAGCATACAACATCCAGAAACCTCCAAGCACACATTTCTCAAGTGAATTAAGGGCTTTCTTAAAAGCATAATCCTGAAAAATCGTTGAAATTCTTGGGAAATTAAACCAAGAACACTAACGGAAGAAATATAAATATGACTGTTAATTATGAAGGAAAATGGTTAACGAAGAAGTTCGATAGTTACGTATGTAACTACGGTTCTATGAATTCCGGATGACCGCCAGAGGCGGTGCTTTAGCACTGGATGTTCCATCTCGCGCATGCGCAGGTCGAGTAATTATACCAAAAAAGTCACCTGTGACACCTGGGTGACCCGAGAAAGTCTATATATTCCGGAGTCACCCGAGGTTCTGTTCCAACTGGATCTTCTCGCGGAATCTGAGAAGTCTGAGTGACAGAGAACTCTGGCGGTCATCCGGAATTCATAGAACCGTAGTTACATACGTAACTATCGTTCTATTTCATTCCTACTGACCGCCAGAGGCGGTGCTTTAGCACTGGATGACTAATACCAAAAAGGTCACGAAGAGTGCTCACTTCAATCAAGGGCTCGAAGCCGTCGACAAGACAGCCGTCGCCACAGGATGAGGAGCAGCGACATTAACCCTGTAGTATCGGGCAAACGTACATGATGAGGACCATGTAGCCGTGGAGCAAATGTCCTGAAGTGGAACCCCCTTCAAGGCAGCCCATGATGTAGCCATACTCCTGGTAGAGTGGCACTTAACGGCAACGGGGCCCAGGGAGCCCCTGTGCCCTATAGGCATTCAAGACCACATCCACAACCCAGTGGGAGAGTCTCTGTTTCGACAGGGCAGCCCCCTTCCTGCAGCCCCCGTAACAGACAAAGAGGTTATCCGTCTTACGCAAGCTGGTTGTCGCTTCAACATATGCCCTAAGCGCCCGCACCGGGCACAACAGGTCTGACACTCTTTCTGCACCCCCTGGAGAGCCTGGGGGATTGAAAGCAGCCAACTCGATTGATTGGTTTACATGATGGGGAGACAATCGTTTGGGTAGGAAGGATGGGTTCGGCCAGAGCACCACTCCTGACCCATCTGCGTGCCAGCGCAAACATGCCTGGCTCACTGACAAGGCATGGAGTTCACCGACCCGTTTTGCAGTCGCAATGGCAAGGAGAAATGCCGTCTTCATGGACAGCCGCGTCAGGTCTGCCTGACTTAGTGGCTCAAATGGGGGTAGACCTCAGAGCTACTTGCAGGTCCCATGATGGTGCCCTCAGGGATCGCGGCGGTTGAAGCCTCTGGGCCCCCTTCAGAAACTGCCTGATTAGGTAGTGGGACCCTACCGTCTGGTTATCCACCCTTGCGTGTGTGTCCGAGATCGCGGCCATATAACGCGCAGGGTAGACGCAGCTCTTCTGTTCTCTTCAGACTGCAGAAAATGTAGTATCACTACCACTGAGCAAGTCTCCAGGACTTCGCCCCGCGCCACGCACCACTGGGAAAACAACTTCCACCTGTTTGCATAGAGCAACCTAGTGGAGGGTGCCCTTGAACTAAAAATGGTACGGACCACTGACTGGTCGCAAGACGTCAGCAGCGGGTCCTGTCTCTCAGGGGCCACACGCACAGCCGCAGGCGGCCCGGATTCGTGTGCCATATGCGTCCGCCTACCTGAGACAGAAGGTCCTGTCTCTCTGGGAGGCACCAAGGCCCTCCGTTGAGGAGTTTCAATAATGGTGAACCATGGCCTTCCTGGCCAATGTGGAGCCACCAGAAGTAGGCTGTGACAGCCACGCTGGACCCGGTCCAGCGCTGCCAGTAAAAGGGGAATTGGGGGAAATGCATAAAGCAGGCTGTCTGGCCCAGCATAAGCCAGAGCGTCCTGCCCTAGGGGTCTGGTCCTCTCCGTCAAGGAGAACCAAAGGGGACAGTGGGTGGTCTCTTCGGAAGCAAAGAGATCCGCCACTGCCCTGCCATACCTGTCCCAAATCATCCCCACCACCTCCGGATGGAGTCTCCACTCTCCGGGGGGTGGCCCTTGGCGAGAGAGAAGGTCTGCCGCTGTGTTCCGGACACCTGGAACATGGACAGCCCTCAGGCTTAGAAAATGGGGGAACGCCCACGGAAGGAGCCTTTGCGTGACCCGCAGGTCTGCCTCGATCTGGTGCCCCCCTGATGGTTGACGTGGTAGACTGTGGAGGTGTTGTCTGTCCGGACAAGAACATGTCGGTCCCTCAGAACTGGAAGGAAGTGCCTGAGAGCTAAGAACACCGCAAGGAGTTCCAGCACATTTATATGCTCCAGTCTCTGCTGGGCATCCCACTGGCCTCTGACAGTCCTGCACTGCCATACTGCACCCCAGCCGGAAAGGGAGGCGTCCGTCTCCACAACCTCCCGCCGGGAAGCTATCCTCCCTAAGGGCGACCACGCAAACAGGTATGCCCTCTCTTTCCAGGGTCTGAGGGCCCGAAGGCACCGCCCAGACACCCTGACCATCTTGAGTCTCTGCCACTTGGGGTCCAAGTGGAGACCATTCACCCAGATCTGCAGGGTACGCAATTCCAGAAGGCCTAGTGGGACCACCATGGATGCTGAGGTCAGCATACCTATCAGTCGCAGGAAGAGGCTGTATTCCAGCAACCTCCCCCGCCTGAAGCACTGTAGCAGCTGCAAAATGGTAGCTACGCGCTTTGCAGGCTCGCATGGCCACCGAGTCGAGCACCAGCCCCAGATAGCTCACAACCCGAAGTGGTGTAAGGTTGCACTTGGTAAAGTTGACCATGAGGCCAAGCTGGTCCACATGGCTAAGGAGCATGGCTGTGTCCCTGACCGCCTGCTCCCGAGTTGGGGAAATGACCAACCAGTCGTCCAGGTATGGCAGTATCGCCATACCTGTGGCCTGTAATGGTGACAGGGCTGCTGCTACACACCGTGTAAATATACGCGGGGCCAGAGACAGCCCGAACGGAAGAACCCTGAACTGAAACACCTTGCCCAGAAAACCAAAGCGGAGGAACCGCCTGCGACGTTGGGTAATAGAGACGTGAAAGTAAGCGTCTTTCAGGTCTATTGATACGAACCAGTCCCCCTGAGCGATAGCCTGGAGGACGTCCGCAACATGCAGCATGTGGAAGGGAAGAACCTTGAGGGACTGATTCAGCCCTCTCAAGTCCAGAATGGGGCGAAACCCGCCATCCTTCTTCGGTACCAGAAAGTAGGTTGAGTAGAACCCATCGAGCTGTTCTTGTGGTTCTACTACTTCGATAGCACCCTTCCCAAGGAGGGTGGCTACTTCCTGTCTCAGGACCAGGGATCTGTCGGGATTGGTGACCACGGTAACCTTGATCCCGCTGAAAGTTGGGGGCCGGCGTCGGAATTGGAGCATGTCCCCGTTGGATAGTGTGGACACTATCCAAGGGTCTGTGGTCTGCTCTTGTACCTTCAGGTAGGTACTTTAGTACCTACCTGAAGGGGGCGGCGGTTGGGCGCCGAACCTCTTGGCGCCTGAAATGCCACCCGCGGCGCAGAGCTACGGCGCTGGTCAGCCCGTGCTGAGAAGTGCTGGCCCCTCAATTGTCCACCTGAACGTGGTTGAGAGCTATTGGCACGGGGTACCGCAGAGGCCACCGGCCTAGAATGAAGCCGAGGTGCACGCCGTAAGCTAGCAAACTGCTGGCTAGCCTGGCCAACCTGTACACACCTGGAGCGTACACCTGTACGCTCCAGGGCCTGAAGAGCAGCTGGCCCAAACGTCTGGCCTGGGACCACTGGAAGAGAACGGAGGGTCCGTCGACACACCTCCGACAGGGGTGACTGCGCCAGCCAAACCTGGCGGCGCGCCAACGTAACAGTTGACATTAACCTGCCTAGCTCCCTGGTCATGTACGCAAAAGTTTGCAGTGAAGCATCACTGAGGGTCTGTGCTAAAGGATCAGCACCTGACCCCCGTATAGTCTGAGACAGCGCCAGAACGATGTGAGAAAGCAAATTCCCAAGATGTCCCACACGGGCAGCAACTCCTGGTAAGGAGGTCATCTGTAATCCGGCACTGGGGCCGAGGGCAGCGCGCATCGGTTCTCAGAGCCTCGTCCGGGGAGACAACCAGGGACGCTATAGCAGGCTCAATCGGAGCCAACCGGTCCAAGCCATAAGAATCAGCATTGGCCCTAGTTGCCAGACCTCTGCCATCACTAGTGCGCTGGGAGAGAGCCCTTGAATCTGGCCAGCATCTATGGAGCTCTGCGATGTAGGGCTCAGAGGGGGGCAAAGAGAAAACGGAAGGTTGAGCGGCCTGTGGAAAAAAGGCGTTCACAGGTGCAGATGAAACAGGAGCTTCATCCAACCCCAGCCTTGCCAGGGCCATTCGCACGGCTGGTCTAACAGTGTCGCGGCCGGACACTGACCCTCTAGCCGAGCAGCCCCGAGACCCTTGAGAGAACGCCTGAGAGGCAAGGGACGCTTGCTCTTCCTCCTCTGCAAAGAGGCTACAGGACGCAGCTGTAAACAGCATGTCATCCTCTGTATAAGTGGGTTGCGCAGCCGCAGGGGCCGCGGCTGGTACACCCTGAGCTGGTTGGAGGTTCTGTAGGAGGGCTTTAATCTGACCAAGACCCGAAGGGGGCAACCCTGGTCTGCCCTCCACCTCAGCCAACCTAGCTAGCCTCAGTGCATGAGGCATGAAACTACAGTTCATGCACGGGTTATCTGACACTGCTTCCCTGAGGTGTTCAACCCCGAGACACGCAGGGCACTGGTCATGGCCATCCTCCGCCTGCAGGGAGGCCATGAAGGCGACAGACTATGGGCGCTTAGCATGTCGGCAAATTAATTGCAAGCAAATTAATCAGTAGGCTAGGCAATCGAGCTTTAGGCGAGAGCACCTGAGCAACGACGCGACACCCCGACAATAACAGTGACAGCAAGCTACAGGCGAGAGCACCCGAGCGACGCGACACCCCGACAATAACAGTGAAGGCAAGCCTTGGAAACCCAAGCAGCCCACTGGAGAGAAAATTAACACAGGCTAGGCAATCGAGTTTTAGGCGAGAGCACCCAAGCAACGACGCGACAGCCCGACAATAACAGTGACGGCGAGCTACGGGCCAGAGCACCCGAGCGACGCGACACTCCGACAATAACAGTGACGGCGAGCCTTGGAAACCCAAGCAGCCCACTGGAGAGCAAATTAACACAGGCTAGGCAATCGAGCTTTAGGCGAGAGCACCCGAGCAACGACGCGACGCGACACCCCGGCAACAACACAGCGACGGCGAGCCTTGGTAATCCAAGCAGCCCACCGGAGAGCAATCAGCGCAGGCTAGGCAATCAAGCTACAGGCGAGAGCACCCGAGCAATAATGCGCCCGACAATAGAGTGACGGTGCCAGGAAAATACAGTGACGGCTTTTGGAAACCCAAGCCACTCACTGGCGATTAATCAAAGAGCGCAACTGGCTGAATAAATACAGTGACGGCGGCTTGGACCCCAAGCCGCGCACTGGCGCATACAAATGAGCAACCGGGCTTAGGCGAACGCACCCGAGAAACGGTGCGAGACCGAAAGAATAACACAGCGATTGAAAACCAGCTGCCAATTAATGCTCTAAGCAAATTAAAGCAAAGGGTAGAAAGGTGAAATCAGCTGCCGCGCTAGCCGACGGATAGTCGACTACGTGTAGCCTACACACTTTACTCACCCCTGCCGAAATCAAACAAATTGCAAGTCGCAGCCCTTGGTGGACGAAGTCAAATCGAGGCACCAACCCTTGGGTTACAAGGCTACTTGCGACAAGCTAATATGGTATCTCTTACAACAAACAATGTTTGTGTGTCCTGCTAGTACGCTACCGCGAGAAAATAGAAGGAACAGAACCTCGGGTGACTCCGGAATATATAGACTTTCTCGGGTCACCCAGGTGTCACAGACTTTTTTGGTATAATTACTCGACCTGCGCATGCGCGAGATGGAACATCCAGTGCTAAAGCACCGCCTCTGGCGGTCAGTAGGAATGAAATAGAACCCCTAATGCCGTACTGTGTCTTGGTAGTCAGATTCTTGGAAACGAATGATTTGGAATGTTGATTGCCTGATGAATTTCAGGTGCTGTTTAATGTTGTGTTTCTTAAATGATTGGCAATGACAGAATGTCATGTTCAGCATGCTCTAATCAGGATTCGAACTCTCAACCTAATGATCACCAGTAAAAGGCATTATCTTATTAAGCCACTGACATTCCTGAACTCCATAAAGCCTCATTCACATGGTGAAAATGTCTATTGATAAGCACACAACATCAAGAAAACTCAAAGCACACATTTCACAAGAGAATTAAGGGCTTTCTTAAAAGAGCACAGATCTGAAAATGTGCACTGTTAATGGTATCCACCTAATAACCGTATGGTAGTTATACAATAACAAAATGGTCATATAGGCAAAATGGGTTGAGACTGTGGACGTTTGACTTTTCTATGAAATTGTGGGATAATAAAACAAATTTAGAGCAGAAGACCAGGGTGAAAAAGATGCATCTGATTTTAGAGATTAACATGATGACAGAATTTTGAGTCCAGGTCAATCTGGAATGGAGAAATAAGGCTAGTTCATAATTTTTTTTAAATAGCGCCACCTTTGGGTGCAGTACCACAATTTGGGTTTAGTGGGGGGTATTGGTATCCACCTAATAATAGCTGTATGTTTTTTTATACAATAACAAAATGGCCATATAAGAAAAATGGGCTAACTGCTCCAAATTTATTGGCCAATATTTCTCAAATGGAACTAAATAAAACAAATTCTGTTTGATGATTTTTGTGAGGCTTGGTCTAAAGATTTTATGTGGCGATTTTGGTGAATTTTTTATTATTTTTGTAGCCTGTGAATCTTTTTATCATGTTTAGCTTTAATGTGAAATTGTGGGAAAAGTAAACATTTTTAGGGCATAAGACCCAGTATCTGATTGATTCTATGAACTAGCCTTTTCCATAAGGCTTGTTTATATTCATATATATATTCATATACAATAGCGCCACCTTTGGGTGCAGTACCACAAATTTAGGTTGTGGGGGTTATTGGTTATTGGTAACCATACCTGAACATTTTCGACTTACGGTATGTATAGGCTATGACTTTTACAGAATTTGAGGAAAAAAACAAACATTACAGGAACAATAGGGGAATAAGGGTTGATAGCCTACTTTTTTTCTAAATCTGTCAGCTTGTTTTCAGGTCGTCTCATTGATTTACGCTGAGGTTAGAGCGCGAGGACGTGCAGGCTGTGTTCGAAATCGTTCCCTATCATGGATGTAGTGCACTAAATAGGGTGCACGCCATTTTGTAGGGTGTTCGAATTCTCAGTGGCCCACCATATAGGGCGCTATATAGTGGACTTAAAATAGGGTACATACGATGTTCCCTACATGTTACTCCCGTATACCACAATGCAATGCGGTTGTATTTTTCCAGGGGAGAAGAAGAAGCTGAATAACCGCGAAAACGAATACATTTAATGATGGAGTCTCCGGCTTGTCTTTAGAAATGTCAACAATTTATTTGGGATTTAATATAGAATATTTAACATTCAAAATTAATTTGAAAAAACTTGAACAAGGAAATGTAACATTCAACATCAATACAACCTCCAGCCCGGTTTGTTAGATGATGTCGGCGCATCACGTCACACAAATACACGGCGCATTTACTGACGCAAATGACGTTTAGAAAGGTTCAGCGTAGTGTCCGAATTCTCGTTCCCTATTCCCTATATAGTGCACTATATAATGTACACTATATAGGGAATAGGGAACGAGTGTATAGGGAACGATTTCGAACACAGCTAAAGTGTTTCCAGATTGGGCAGTTTTTCTAGCTCCATTTGACTACTTTTTTACGACGTTCAGGCAGCGTTGCCAGATTGTGCGATTTCCCCGCCCAATTGGACTACCTTTAATAACGTTAGGCTGGAAAATTAGCATTAGGCAAGTACATACATTTTCGGCTGGTTTTATGGTTTATTTAAATTATTTCTACAAGCATCAATCAACCTTTCATAAGGCATATCGTTTGTGCAGCTATTACTTCAGCCACGACTACTACTTCAGCGACTAGGCCTACTACTATTTCTACATCAGCTACTACTAGCCTACTACTTCTACTTCAGCTACTACTACAGCTAGCCTAGTACCACTAGTAGTACTATCTTCCAGCTTTGACAGTAGGCCTATTCAATTTTAGCTTCCAGCTTTTGTAACAATGTATTTCAGCACTTTGCTTCTTCAGATAATGCAATTCAACGTCTGTCAGTTTTTCGATTTCAGCTGCCAGGTTTTTTAAGCAGTGCATTGCAATACATTTGACCTTTCAGATTCTTCTGTTAAATTTCTTTTACATTTCTGCATTTTTAGCAATGCTTTGCGCTTTTCATTCAGCTGTCGCTTTATTTGTTTCCAACCATTTAATTTTTTTTAAATGGTGTGCATGTTCACATTGTTTATTCCATTTAGACTTTTGAACTCTGTTCAACTCCCTTCACTTGATTGAAGCCATTTAACGTTTCTTTATGTCTTAATCTATGTGGCTTTATTAAAACATATTTTCAACCTCACTTTGTAGGCTACTACAGCACTCATCGCATTTTCTAGTTTATTAATGGTGTTTTACTTATGGTGTTCATGTTAAATGAGGTATTAATGTATACTTTATTTAATAGGATTGACCCTAACAACTGTGCTAATGCCACAAAATAATTCCTTATTTTTGCATTAACTAATGCTAATGAATGGTTATTAAACCTGTTTTATCCTGCTGGACAGACAGGCAGACAGATAGGTGCATACCCCTGACTTGGAATGCTGTTGGGTAGACAGACAGACAGAAGAGTAAGATGATTCAAAACTATGATTGCAAACAAATACATTACAATCACTAAGTAAGCAATGATTATATTGAGGGTCTTCTTGTAGGGTTCTGATCCTGCAGGTAAGTAATCCCATGGTAGGGGTGAGAGTTGTCTGCATACACACATTTATTAATGCCGAACAGGATTCAGAATGTTTAGATTTTTTTTTTTATAAAACAATGCAAACATCATCCCTTATTGCTACATTTTATTATTATTAATATGAGTTACAAAAAGCTAATATTTTGTTATTTAATTGTTTAAGTTTAATTGTTTATTTTGCCTCGGGTATTCACATGGGGTGAAGCCCGTTGCCATGCAAACACAAATGGTTGAGCAAGTACACCTAGATGTGTGCTGGATAGATCATTCGACCAGCCTACCCAGTGGACTGTAGCAAACGTTGCTCATCTATCCGTCACACATCTAGGTGGACACGCCCACTTGTGTTGTCATAAGGGGCAGATTTTCAAAACGGCTTGTAATGGCTAATCAAACTCACACCTGTGCTGTGTTCCGATATCCATACTTCCATGAGTACACTTAAATTTAGTACACTATTCGCACTCAGTGCGCTGATGGTTAGGAAAAGTGGAGTCAAATTCATTTTAAACAGTGCTGCCTTTTCCTATGTACGAAAGGAAGCACCTTTTAGGCTACGTTTACATGATGACGGTTGACTTGATGACTGAACAGAAGACGCAAAAGTGTCGTTGAGTCTTTACTTTTTATTCTACATTTAGACAAGTGTTCTCTGGAAAAAATCTGCATGCATATGGTGACGCAAAAGTGTGTGGAATTCGATTGGGTATGCATGTCAGGCGGCTAGGTGGTGCTGTGATACACTATCACACAACACCGCAATGTCTGAGCGCATTCGTAGTATCTTCCTTCTCTTATCTGCTCCGCGAAAACCAAAACATAATTACAGATCCTTCTCTGTTCAGTAATACTCTCTGTACATATCCTGTACATTTCGTGGAAAGACTCCTGTACATTTATTAGAGCTGCCAGAGCAGCTTGACGATCCGACGCATGGAAATAATCCACCATGTTTGTTCATTTCCCTGTACTGGGGCATGTATGTGACGTAAACGCGTACACGCCGTTAGCAGATCTGAGCAGAGTTTTGAGTCTTGGCAGTGTAGACGGAAACGCTATGGCGGAGCATATTGAAGTTTTCCACTCTGGAGGGTGATTTCAGATTTTTGCGTTTTTAAGCCCCAAAAACGCCGTCACCGTCTAAACGAAAGGCACTTCCGATAAAATATTTTGTCGTTTTTACCCGCAAGCGTCCTCGTGTAAACAGTCCTTAATCTCTCCTTGACCCGATGACGTTTACCACAAAGGTTAAGGAAAGGAGGCATAAAGGTTAGGAGATTTGACTATTCTTAGAGGCCCACGGTTTGACCTTGAGTCTTGAGTACTCCATCCGGGTCCTTTCAGTACAATTATTTATGCCCCGATCTTAATTGGAACACACTATGTACTCAAACTAAGTATATAGTAATTGCGGATAGTATGGATATTGGAACACAGCACTGGTGGTATAATGTTTCCCCTTTAAGCTAGTTCCATGGACGGATATTTTTTAATTTTTAAGTTACACTTTAAACCAGAATAACCTGATAATTAACCCCTGGGTTAATTATATATATATATATATATATATATATATATATATATAGTGTCAAGTTATTCCTTTTTAAATATTTAAATTAAAATATATTACTTATTAATACTTAGAAGCCAGTCTTGATTTGAATATAATTTTCAGGGCTTATTGCTGTTGACTTTCCCACTTGGGAATGTTGATGAAGATGATGAACTAGGCTAAGGTATCACCCCAAAGCATCCCAGCAACAGGACTACCCCTTTTGAGCCCATCTCAAATTTCATTAAATAGAGAATCATATTTGTTGTTTATTATTTCCCTTGGTTGCTGTGAAAAAAAGCTGAAATGGAGCTATAAATAATTGTTAGATGTGTGCCATTGGCAGTGTTTCTCTATGGGAACAAGCCATGTTTAGGGGCGCTGCCTGTTGGTTCTGCCTCACAAGATGGCGGCTGTCTTGACGTCCCTTCACGGTCCCTATAGGTTTCATATTTATCATTACAGATAGAACAAGAAGTCATTTCACTTGAGTTTAATTGTAACAAATAAAACTTGTGTTGACACAGAACAGAAATCCATACAGACCTCTTTTTTCCCCATTTCGCAGACTCCGAGAACCAATGTAAGAAAATAAAAAGCACTTGTTTTACTCGGAGTAGGAAATAAATAAACAAATAAAAGCGTACATTTACAGACCAATTGGAACTGATTCATGTAACACCATCGTTTTTTTTGTCTTCATACAATTTATAAACTCCAGTTTTATCCATCTACATAATATCATTTGGGGGAGGGGTTATATAACACTTTGTGACAATAAATTCTCAATGTGACTTTTTGCACATCGGCGTGTCTCACAATCGGTGACTTGAGGTGTGTACTCCCGTTGTATCACTCTATAAACCGACCACATTTAATAACGTATTTCTCTCTTTTAGCGGATGATCCTCTGTGTTGTGTGTTATTTACATTTACACAGCCATGTGAGTATAACAGGGGTCGACTTTCCTCATGATTTCAAGTGCAACTCCTTTAGGGGACTTGTGGGCTACGAGAGATAATCTGTGTTACTAGTGCATAGTACAAAGAGAGAAAGTGCAAGTCTTCCCTTGACAGGTGCGACCAGGGCGGGGCATCTCAAAAGTGGTACCATGCATATTCAAAACAACAACAGGGCTTACTGTAAGATGGGGACGACTATGACCGGATCCCTTAACAGTGACACATGGATGAATACGATCTGTGAGTATATATATATATCTTTATATATCTATCTATATCTATATCTATCTATATATATATATATATATATATATATATATATATATATATATATATATATATATATATAAAGATGTACAAAGATATATTTATATAGATGTATGTATATATATATTTATAGATATATATACAAAGATGTACAAAGATATATATATATATATATATGTATGTATGTATGTATATAGAATAAAAATCCCTATGTAGGCTCTGTGTCTTTGTACAGACAACACTAACACCCAAAACGTCTCGCAGCCTTTGTCAGTAAAGAAAAATACATGGAGATGCAAACAGAGAAACGAAACAGAAACTCTGCATGACTTACGGTCTAGGTATGTCAGGGTTCAAGGTGGACACGTGGCCGCGTATAAAAGAACGAGGCTTTGTCATGTTGCTCTTTTTCAAACCAGAACCACCGCAATTCAGCTCTACACACTAGAATACTACATGCTAAGTTACTGTGGCCTTTGCTCCTGCAGCCCGTTCACAGTCGTTGCCAACATTGGTCGTCTGTCGGAGAACAACGGCCGCCGGACAGAAGTTGTCGTATAAAGGTATCTACACATTTCTTGTGCAAGAGTCCCAGTAAGAGAAGTGGATAAATGTGTTTAGTATGCAAGGGACACAGCTTAAACGCTTCACTCCCAATCCCTTTCTTTCATTTTCCTTTCGGGGGAAACTGTTGAAATGATTGGATGGATGAAAAGAAATAAAATGTTTTCTTTGCTTGATTTCAAACAACCAGTCCAGATCAATTGTCCCATAAAACTATTTCACAGGCAATAACAGAACACACAAAACATATCTAATACACAACGTAACAAAATCATACAGTGACATTCTTATCACAACCACGCAGCCACACACGCACACACGTACAACAAAAACCTTTAAAGTAACTATATCAAAATAGGCGTGTAATATAAGGCACTATAAATCTAAAATTAAAAATATTATTAGATGCTGTTTGTAGTTGAATTGATTCGCTGTTTTCCATGTGACACAGATGGACGACATCATCGACTGGTGTCGTGACTCGTGACATGACAACGATTAACTTCCCAGGTCAGAGGTCATATTGAATGGTGGAGAGAGCAGTACCCCCTTGTTTTGTTTGGAAAAAGATCGTTATTATCAACATCGTCATCATCAACATCATAATCATGGCATATAACTGTAGTTAGTGACTTGACACAAAAATATATCTACTAATAATACATCTACTTATTGCACACTGAATCAGACAGAGAGGAAATTCATACATGTGAGCATTCCAGTGAGAAAGATAATTTGTGTGCCCTTCAATAATGAATTATAATCTTCCTGCCCTTTACCTTCCTCCCACTCGTCTTCACCCCCCCACCCCACCCCACGTCCCTGCTTGGAAAAACAAAATCTTTTTTCTGGACATATTTATATTCATATTTTTAATAAAACCTATTATTTTGTGCATTCTTTTCTGTCTTGTGTTATATATAAATACGGAAGTGGTCTACACCTGCACAAAAAGCCGTGTTAGGAGAGTGTTTTCTGGGGGACATGTCGGGGGGATCTGCAGGTCTTAACACTGTAGTTGTGTGTCTGTTGTGCGCCGCCAAAAACGTGCACACACACATCGATCACATATAACACGGCTTGGTAAGATTTGTAGCGACGCTGTGTGTGTGTGTGTGTGTCTGTGTGGCGGTACATTGTGTGCTAGTAGAAACGAGTGTAGCGGCTAACGGCGGCGTTGGCTAACACTGCTCTGTGAACACGTTTGCGCTGACTTTGATTGTACACGTTGAGAACAGTACCGCAGGGAAAAGAAAAGTCGTCAGAATAAAAAAAGAAAACATTTTGCAACCTTGCCGGTGGGTGACGCACCAAGGTCAAAAGTCAGTAATAAAAAAAAACGACAACAACGAAAATGGAGATACACGGGGATATTTAAAAACCTAAATGGATGTTTGACATAGTGGTACACCGTCGGGCCAGTCCCATATAGATCTGCTTTATATCTGAAAATGTGGACAATAAGGTTGAAATGGTGTTTTTGTATTTGTTCATCTCTGTTTGATAACGGTACGGTAGAAATATTGTCTTTTTTTTTTCCGCTCGAAGGAAACGAGAGTCTGTTTCCAAAACGAAACAACATCTTGAGTCTTTTTTGATTTGGATGTGTTTGTGTTTGGGTAACGTCCGTGTCCTATTGGCAATTTATCTTCCGCACAAGTCTCTCTCCGTTGGCTGACCGCTTCGCTCCGCGAGGCTTGGATATGATGCGATCCGAAGCTATTTCTAGATGGTGTCCCCAAAAACACGCTGAAAGACAAGCGACAAGGTCTGGGCTCTCCCGTGGTCGTCCAATACTGCAGATACTCCCCTGTGGTCTGCGGGCTGGTGGCGCTACTCCGGTGCTGCGTGGATCATGACCTTCACATCATCATGCAACCCCATGGCTTCTCACACACAACCAGAACTAAAAAATGATGGATTTATTACTATAATTCTTCTTTTCGTCTTGCACCCGGCCAGCAAGACCGGTGGGCTGATTCTGGGCTTTGGGGTGCAGGTCAGCACCTCTGGTCCAGCAGACGGCTATGGCTCAAGAAGAGGTGCTCAGTCAGGGTGTGTGGTAGGCCGCTCGCCCCCCCCCCCCCACCCCCGCCTGGATGTAGGGTGGATATCATCTCTTGGGAGAGGGGGTCGGGGGCGGGGGTGGGGTGGTGGGGAGGGCACCCTGTAGATGCCGAGTGAACTGCTCTAGAGCTGCAGACACAGGCCTAGGGGAGTGCACTGAGCAAGGGGCCGGGCCTAGGGGCTGTTTATGTTGCATAGTGGTCGAAGCTCCCCAGGTACTCCAGACTGGCCCTGTAGCAGAACTGGTACTGGTCCTGCAGGCAGACAGAAGGAGAACCCAGTCCCGTTAGTTACATTATAAACAGGTTATATGTAGAATGGAGGACAAGGAACCACTGTGTACGTCTGAGACCCAAACAAAAAGGTATTGAACTGGGAAAACAAACTTCCGGGTTTATTTACACTTTAAAGGAAAAGCCAAACGTAAAACCACTTGTTCTGATTTTATAGTGGGTTACATAGAAGTGCTGTGAATTGATCCTGGTCCAAACTTAAATGCACAAAGTTTTCAAAACGTAGGATACAATGTTAATATGGACTCAAACTGCCCTCTATTAGTTAAACGCCCGCTACTCCATGTGTAACCAGTTACACATGATCCCCTGTTGGCTGATCAGGTAACATCAATAAGGGTGCACTCACACTAGGCCATCTGGCTGTGGCCATGGCCGTTTTCACACCTAACCGTGCTCAAATCTGCCAGTGTGAGTGTGGCCAGTCTGGCCAGGCCAACTTGGCCACTTGGGAGAGGTGTGCTGCTACGGTACGGGCCGCCACGGTACAGATGCTAATGAGCCGACACCCACACACGCACGGCTACGCAACCTGAGCTTGATGACGTATAGTCCATGCGACGACCATGGACATAATAAAGGTGACGAGCCTTCTTTGCCATTAAACGGTAAACATATATCCAAATAAGCAACAGACTCAGCAAAGTGCGAGCTGTGTTCTCTGTGGTGTTGTCCATTGTTGTTAAAATCCGGACTGGCGGCAGACTTTATTATGGTCCATGCAGCGGACGCTTGGTGATGACGTGTTACGACGTGATGACGTATGTACAAGAGCCTATAGTGGCAAGCCACAGTTGCGACGGCCAATGGCCACGGCCAGATGGCCTAGTGTGAATGCAGGCCAGAGAACAATGGGGCCAGTTGAGCACGGTTAGGTGTGAAAACGGCCAACGGCCACGGCCAGATGGCCTTGTATGAGTGCACCCTTAGAATCTCTGGCTACACGCCCCACAAAGGGTCTACTAGGGAATGATGAGAAGGCATCTTTAAAATGTTGACAGTGGGCAGGGACTAGCTTAAACAACATGATTGGCCTCCCTTTAGCTATAGAACCAAACAAAGAAGGAGGGAAGAAATATATAAGAAATGTTTATACAAAAATGTGTAAATGTGTGTGTGTGTTCGTGCGATGTATAACAGTAAAATACATCTATAAATTACAGGAAAAAAAGGGAAATGTCTCTGATTTGCGCTCTATAAGTTGTGTGAGCATGAGGGGGGGGAGGGGGGGCACCACTGGGCGTTAATTGCAATCAAGGATACAGAGCTCAGCATTCTAATGAACCACCACAAACAAACAACGAGCCATCATGTCAGGAAAAAGTGAATAATGGTAAAACGCTAAGAAAAAGATACTGAGCAATAGATAGAGGTAAGGAGAAACAGGTACCCAGAGCACAACGCTAGACAGACAGTCAGACAGAGAGACAGACAGTCAGACACACACATACAGGCAGAAAGACAGACAGACCGACAGACAGTCAGACAGACAGACGGACAGACATTCAGACAGACAGACAGTCAGACAGACGGACAGACATTCATTCAGACATTCATTCAGTCAGACAGACAGACAGACAGACAGACAGACAGACAGACAGACAGACAGACAGACAGACAGACAGACAGACAGACAGACAGACAGACAGACAGACAGACAGACAGACAGACAGACAGACAGACAGACAGACAGACAGACAGACAGACAGACAGACTGACAGTCAGGCAGACAGGCTCACCTCTGTCTGGACGGTGGCGGGTCTCTGCGTTCGAAGCATCTTGACCGTCTGGAAGATGTCCACCACGCCCTC
>NC_082384.1:7226076-7233576 GCF_031168955.1 Gadus macrocephalus
GACCTGTATCCATCGATGAAGCTGGCGTTGATGTAGTCCGAGCCCTCCACTCCTCTGATTGGCTGCAGACACACGCGCGTGGTCTCGTAGGGCATGATGTTGACCAGTCGGTTCTTGAACTTATTGCACGGCAGGTTGGCGCTCACAAAGCGTGAGGTGTGGGCTTTGGCACTGGCCAGGCGCTGGAGGGAGGAGGAGCAGAGGTTTTAGGGGGAGGAGCCTACTAGAGGTGAGGATGGACACACAAGGCGAACACCTTTCAACATCTTCAAGCTCTTTTTTAACATCCAAGCCCCGGAAACCTGCGCTGTCTGTATGACTCTTCTTCCCACCTGTTAAATCTATGCTAGGCTAGCATACCAGCTATGCTAGGCTGAAGCCGCAGAGCTACACGCTCAAGAGTTTGTAGACCGCACTCTGTAAGAGGTGGGGGTTTGGTACGGCCCGGGGAGACAATAGAAGGAACGGATTCCATTAAGTCAAGTGTATTTATATAACCCTTAATCACACGACTGCTGTCCTAATGGGGTCTTTGTAAATCCACATTCAGCCCAGTTACATGGAAACCGCAGTACCCTAAGCCGCCTAATGAAAACAAAACGCTGAAGGAGTCAGTGGGGAGAGGCACATTGACAAGGCACCAAAACCAGGGGTCTCACTGCTCAGACGGCAGAGTATTATGGGATGGATGGGGAGACTGAAACAATGCCGGAAGAGAGGCATTAAACACAAAAATAAATAATGAAAATAGGAGCAGGGAAGGAAGGAGAGAAGGGGAGCTGGTTCGGTGGAGGCCAACAGGAAGACCACCTCACCAATAGCAACGTGACCATGACTCTGTGTGCATCTGTCTGTGTTGGGGTCAGGTGTGTGTCTGTGTGTGTCTGTTAGTAGTTAAAGCTCTGGTGCTCCTTAACCACATCGGACAATTGAACTGAGCGATGCGGGCTGTGGGGGCTCGGGGCAAGTCCATGACCGGACGCCTGCTGAGTGAACCTGGGTCTGGCTGGCCTGGGATGGGGAACACTTTAGGGGGGAGGATGAAGAAAGTGTTGAGTGGTAGTGGTTGAGGAGGGGGCGGTGGGGCGTTGGGTAGAGGGGAATGGAGGGGGTCGGGGAGGGCGGGGGAAACCACAAGGCCCCACGTTGTCTCGCCGCCCATATGTGAACCAGAGCCGGTCCTGCGTCACCGAAAGGACCCCAAGAACAAAGAGTGAAAAGCCCCAGAACACACACACACACACACACACACACACACACACACACACACACACACACACACACACACACACACACACACACACACACACACACACACACACACACACACACACACACACACACACACACACACACACACACACACACACACACTGTTTATACCCATGAAAACAATGTTTTAAAAACACTGTGACCCGAGGACCGATGCGGGTGAAAGAGGAAGACAGCCCAACAGAACAGGGAGGAACCGCAGACTTGTTGGAACAATGAGTTCTCACGAAGCACAGGCAACCCTCTCCTGAGCCTCTCTGCCAAAGACCTGGCGGCAGAACACCACACCAACGAGGTTCAGCAGTTCATGTGTCCAACCACAGAAATCCCAGTTTTACCAGTATCAACCAACAACGCTGTCTGGCTGACCTGCAAGCGCTCGCTGTGAGCTGCTGAGCGTGCCAGAGTTCAACTTTTGAACGATCACACTGTCAACGTTTACACAAACAGACCCACCCAGGTCGGAGTGCAAGCCGCCCTCTGTACCGGGACCGCGCTCCACGGAGACTTTGAGAGTAAATGCCATCCTGTTGTTTTGATGATGACGGCGATGATGGTGATGATGATGGTGATGACGGTGGCGGTGGTGCAGAGACCTCAGAGGGGGGATTCAGATGGTCCCAGGAGCGCCGTGCGGAGAAGGGATCCGGTGGCCCGGGCTGCCGGCGCACCAGATGGTTCCCATCAGACCGACGGCTGAGCAAACAGCCCCCGCCTGCCTCTGTTAGGCCCAGCAGCCATCCCATTGAAGCGGAGGAATTTGGTATCGGGGTACGCAGGAATGCAGGGGTTGGGGGAGCACGGGACGAAAGGTGTCCACTTAACACTATTTTCCTTTCACACCTCGTCGGTTTAATGAGGCCACACACCGCTAAGAGGAATCTACCGTGCGTCGGCTTTAAGTTGTCCCGGCGGGGCCGTCTGGGAGCCACCGGCGGGTTTCTGTGGAGCGGCTGGCTCAGATGGAGTACGAGATAAACAAACACCTGCGTCTGTAGTTCTCCTGCGCTTTGCTTTATGTACTTCCCCCGAGGACGTAGTGGTACGTTAAACGTTCTGCCTTTAGATTCCCATCGCATACAACGGGTTTGGAACTCACCAGGTCATATAACAAACTGCAGCTTGGTTTGTTGTCTTACTTTGTTCTGTAACTTCACTGCACCACTTGTGCACCGTCGTTTCAAGCCAGAACTCACTCAGCTTTTCAGTCCATTTAAAGGCAACCTTTTGCCCCCTCGATGGACCCACTCCCAGCTCTACAAACCGATGGACTCTACCTAACCCCTGATCGGATCTCTGCATATTTCCATGCTGGCAGTGGAATATGGTTATCCTTTTTTTATCACATATATCTGCACACTCCATCAAAACAACTCACCTAACCCTAACCCTAACCCTAACCCTAACCCTAACCCTAACCCTAACCCTAACTCTAGCTCCATGTCTCCCCTTAAACTCTAGCTCCATGTCTCCCCTTAAACTCTAGCTACATGTCTCCCCTTAAACTCTAGCTCCATGTCTCCCCTTAAACTCTAGCTACATGTCTCCCCTTAAACTCTAGCTCCATGTCTCCCCTTAAACTCTAGCTCCATGTCTCCCCTTAAACTCTAGCTCCATGTCTCCCCTTAAACTCTAGCTACATGTCTCCCCTTAAACTCTAGCTACATGTCTCCCCTTAAACTCTAGCTACATGTCTCCCCTTAAACTCTAGCTCCAGGCCTCCCCTTAAACTCCAGCTCCAGGCCTCACCTTAAACTCCAGCTCCATGCCGGTGATGCTCTCCCCGGGCTCCACCTGGGTCAGCCTCTGGATGTAGGAGAAGAGGTTGCGGGCCGGCACCTCGGTGTTGCCGCAGGTGACGGCCTCCAGCAGGGCGTCGTGGATGAAGACGTACTGGTCCTCCGTCTGCACCATGTAGTTCCTCTGGGAGCGCATCAGCGTCACGTGGCCGTAGATGTCCAGCGCCTTCTCCTGCTTGATTCGCTCAGCCATGGCGTCAATCACGATGAAGCAACCGGTACGGCCCACCCCGGCGCTGAGGGGGGCGGGGCAAAACAAGAGAGACGTAAACAAAGACATAAACAAAGACTGCTAATGTCCTCCGATGTAAAACAGTAAATCAGGATACGAAATGAGACAAATCCAATACCTATCGTCCATTAACCATAAACGTATCATGAAGACGCCAGGCAGCAATATTTTGAGCCCGCCATATTATAATTGACACGAATGATGGGTCAGCAGACTCTCACGAAGCCTTCAGGATATTGTCCTCTGCTATCGACACATCATCCTGAAATATAATACGATTAACTGCCCACCCAAACACTTCACATTTCTGCTGTGTTAGTGCCCGGATGGTGAAAAGCCACTGACCAAGCACATTGCTACAAGTGAATAAATAGCTTTCTGTGAGGCCACATTATGTGTGTGTTTTGCATGTGTGTGTTTGTGTGCTTTCGTCAGTGAGTGTGAGTGTGAGATAGAGAGAGAGATAGCGAGGAGGGAGAGAGAGGATAGAGAGAGGAGAGAGTGAGGAGAGAGAGAGAGAGAGAGAGAGAGAGAGAGAGAGAGAGAGAGAGAGAGAGAGAGAGAGAGAGAGAGAGAGAGAGAGAGAGATAGAGGAGAGAGAGAGAGGAGAGAGTGAGGAAAGAGAGAGAGAGTGAGCGAGAGAGAGAGAGAGAGGAGAGAGCGAGGATAAATATATATATATAGAGAGAGAGAGAGAGAGGAGAGAGCAAAGAGAGGGCAAGGAGAGAGAGTTAGAGAGGAGAGAGAGGATAGAGCGAGAAGAAATATATATACAGAGAGAGAGAGAGAGAGAGAGAGAGAGAGAGAGAGAGAGAGAGAGAGAGACAGAGAGAGAGAGAGAGAGAAAGCAAGGAGAGAGCGAAGAGAACAAGGAGAGAAAGAGAGAAAGAGAGAAAGAGAGAAAGAGAGAGAGAGAGAGAGAGAGAGAGAGAGAGAGAGAGAGAGAGAGAGAGAGAGAGATTGAGAGTGAGAGAGAGATAGAGAGAGAGAGAGAGAGAGAGAGAGAGAGAGTTTGTTTAATAGTGAACCTGAGTGCAGGTTGTCTGGGTGTAAAGTGTGCTGCTGGGTGGGTGGGTGAGAGGATGGTCCACAGAGTGATACAGTCCAGGCGCTGGTCGATAGACAGGCCGTCGCGTCCTGATAGATTCTTGCCGGGGATAATACAATTTGAGCGATAATCCTGTTAGATACCTCATCGGACGGCTGTAGGTAGATTATGATGATCCCATCTCCTGCCAGCCCTTCCACCTCCGTCCTGCCCAGGTTCACTCTATCCTCCATCCCTCCCTCCCTGTCTCTTACATTTCAGACCTCCCAGCCCATGCCCTACTCTTTCCCTTTCTATTCATCACCTCCATTAAATGTGGCCGAGGGTCGACCTCCTTCCCCCCACCCGCACACACACGCACTCCACTGTCCTCAATCGTACTCCGCCTTTCCATTTTCCATCATCGCTTAATTCCCCAGCTCTCCTCACTCTCTCGTTCTCCTTGTACACTGTCCTAGACTAATCGGATTCTCCTCCTTCTCAGCATTTGCTCATAATTCCCTTTCCCGTTTTTTCTATCCCCCCCCTCTCTCGCTGCGGCGGTCTCTTCCAGGTCAGCTCACTCCAACACCTCGCTGCGTGCCAGAACTCTGGAATATCCCCCCCCCCCCGCTGCCTGGAACAAAACCCATGTCATTAGAAACCTATGGACCCCCCCGGACCTGAGACCCAGGTCCACAGAACACACTCAACAAATCGGGTGTGTGTGTGTGTGTGTGTGTGTGTGTGTGTGTGTGTGTGTGTGCATGTGTGTGTGAGTGTGCAAGTGTGTATTTGTGCGTGTGTGCATGCGTGTGTTTATGTATGTGTGTGTTTGCATATGTGTGTGTATGTGTTTGTGTGCATGTATGTGTGTATGTGTGCATGTGTGTGTGCATGTGTGTGCATGTGTATGTGTGTGGGGTGCTTTGGGCGTGGCTCTTTCAGTGCTGCTGGCTGTGTCTCTCTCGTCCAATGCTGGGGGAGGAATGTGAGTGTAGGGAGCCAGCATGGAGGTTTTGGGGTTTTCTCATAATGGGCCGGCCGTTTTGCGGAGCTCCAGCCCCAGGAGAGGCGTCTTTATGTGCAGGGAGACTTGCCTCTCATCAGAGAGCATCTGGGCGTTTTATGAAAACACAGCGCTGCTCGTTGGAAACCACAAATAACACTCAATTGTGTTTATGCAGGCGCAGAAAATCACACCATCGAAAGGACGCAGGCATGGAGAACAGTGAACTGTGTCACCCCTATTGAGTGTGCGATACATGCTGTGCATATATATAGATATATTGTATGTATATCTAAACATATATATATATATATAGTACTACATACTTATAAATATTAAACAATACAATTCTCAATACATATATATTGTATTGTGATAAAGCTTTAAGCTATGCTAGTGTGGACATGAATATACACACACATTTTCCAACACATTGAAGACACACATCGCCACATGGGTGTGTCTTCAATGTGTTGGGAGACACACACCCCACACACACCTGCAGTGGACCACCATGGGTCCGGCATCTGGGGGGTTGCAGGCCTTGACGCGGCGCAGGAAGGCCAGGAAGGGGGTGGGGTGCTCGGGCACGCCATGGTCCGGCCAGGCCGTGAACTGGAACTGGCGGACCTCCCGCTTCTCGTTGGAGCCGCTCTGGGGAGAGAGGTCACAGATCACAGCGTAAGGATAGTATTGGGCTTACACTGAGGGTTCATTGGTGCACTGCTGAATTGACATCATTACTGGGATAGTACTGCTCTTAGCAATTTATGTTAATCCGACAAATCTAATATTATTATTAGCAAATAATTATTATCAAACAGATATATTATCATATGAGCAATCTATTACTATCCAACATACATTATTGTATTAGCAATCTATGTCTATCCAACAGATATATTATTGTATTAGTAATCTATTACTATCCAACATATATTATTAATATACACTAATCCTGATATTTGACACATTTCTGAAGAACTTGACATAAGCCGTAAAGCACGGCAGACGCCCTACAAAGCCCTTGTGTGTGTGCCCCACCTTGTAGAGGGCAAAGGTCCTGACGGAGTAGGTGGCCAGCTCCACCGTGTCCAGCAGGGTCACCTGGATCAGCCCGTAGGTCTCGGTCCCGCGCGTCGGCCAGTACTGGTCACACTTCACCTGAGGAGGAGGACGACCAGTCAGAGCCGGGTTAGGATGCAGAGAGCACATTCAAATGGGGATGCGTGGCAATGTGTGTGTGTGGGTGTGTGTGTGTGTGTGAGTGTCAGACGAAGACAAACGTAGCGTGTGAGCCTGTGAAAGTGAGCTGGCGAAATCCATATTGAATTCGATCTGTCAGACATGGGGGCTTGTGACAAACAACAAGTGTGTACGAACAGTGTTCATGCGACCTGTGTTGGAAGGTGAGTTTGTTTATGACAAACAGTGTGTGCGAACGAGGCCCGTGCGGATATTGCTGCCTAATGAACTGTGAAACATGACCTCATATTGAACTGAATCTGCTTTGGTTAGAGGAACTGCTGAGGATATTGTTTATTTTTTTCACATAATTCTTTGGTTGCTATACCTTCACCTTTATTCCAACCCCTCACAAAAAGAACCACGCAAAACACCAAACGCCAGCATGCTTAGCTGATGCAACACATTGAGTTGGGCCGTACAAAGGCGGTACATGTGTAGTTCCCGTGGTTCAGCCTCAGAGACCAGAGGTGATGAAGGGCGGGGTAAATCCCTGCAGATGGGTGGGTGGGTGGGTGGGCGGGTGGGGGGGGGATCTGAGGGTGGGTTGGCAGAATCAGGCCAAACCAAACGCTATGTGCTGATCCCTCCGCTCCGCAGATCAAAGACTGCAAGGAGCTCAGCTGAGGCTCGCTCTGCATTCCACTACCCCAGACGGGGTATTATTATGCGTTTTGGCTCGGCGCATAAGGGCTGTAATTACATCGTTTCAACCATCACTTTCCCAGCGCGCCTTGAGACCCTCTGAGTGGGTCTGGAGGGGACTGGAGGGGAGGCCTGACCACCGCCGGAGCCCTCCGTCCCACCCAGCCCCTCGTGTGCAGAGAGGAATCCATGGTCGTAGATATGCTGCTCTTCAATCTTAAGCCGACCTCGGCCTCCCGTGGTTTCAAATGGGCTCAACCCAATAAGGCGG
>NC_082384.1:7238576-7262051 GCF_031168955.1 Gadus macrocephalus
TACTGTGCCGGGCCTGGATAGATCTTGATGCCTGTCGTGCTGGGGTTGAGCTTGGTTACCTCTCTGTCGGACGCGGGCCAGGCTCGGACTGAATGGGGCCCGTTCCGCGCTCTAACACACACACACACACACGCGCATGCACGCACGCACGCACGCTTGCACACACACACACACACACACACACAGTGTAGTAGGTGTAAGTGAGGTCATACCGTCGATGCTGGCGAGGACGACCCTGGAGTGGTCGTACGCGATTACGTTGGCGTAGCGGTTCTTGGCTTTGTTCACCTCCAGGTTGGAGTTCTCCCACGTGAACTGCTGACCGGGGTCAACCGACTGCAACACACAAGCGTCACCACAAAGGCTAAAGGTCAAAGCAAAAGAAACAAGTTGAAGCAAAGTATTTCTATGGCTGTGTATGCAAGAGTGACATTGACTCCTAAGCATAGAATACTGGAAAACAACGAACAAAAGAAATCAAACGTGAACCCTTGTTACTTACTCTTATGGCTACCATGCACTCTATCTAAATGTTTTTGGAAACTCGGCCAAGCAGCACTTAACATTTAGTAGTCACTCCGATATTGATTGTGTGTGCTTTGATTGCTCTCAGCCATCACCTGGAAGTCGCTTTGGATAAAAGCATTAAACGACTAAATGTAAATGTGTATGCGAGTGAATTAGGCTTCATTCAGGGGAGGGATGTGTAATTGGAGCTCTGTTTTACTCCTGGCTTTCCCTCATGTCCTTTAAGTGATGGATTGGAGGATAACGCATGAAATGAAAACGTCAGCGATTGATACCTTTTGGCCGTTGATGAATGAAATTAGGACTGTCTGTGAGGCTGAGAATCACCGGTCAGTCTGGACTCAGTGTTATATGAACTCATGTCTATGGCTCGTACAGAGGACCGAACACGGTGCCGGGGGGGCCACCGCCTCGGCAGCTCTGATTGTGCTCCCACGGTTCTACTTAATCCTCATCTTCCCCCGTCTCAATAGTGCCGTGAAATACAACCCTTGAAACTTTAGTATTTCAGTAGCCCAGCAACCACGGCGCAGCGCCCTTCACCGGCCACAGGCCAAGGTTGTGGGTGCATATCGTCTCTTTACCGCCACCGTCCAGCTCACAGCAGATCCCGTCTGATCGCTACAGTGCAGCATCTATAACATAGCTGCTGTGGACACTCCTTCTAGTCAAATCACGATCTGTGCTGATGCTAAGGCCAAGATAAGAAGTTCCTCTTTGAAAGGAAATAGAGGAAGATTAAGTCCCGGGATTGATCTTGTGCAGCTCTTAAAATGTAACCTTTAGGTTGCTACAGCAATTTGTCTCTAAAATAATGGGAGGTTGGGGCCGTACCCTGGAGCAGTGCTCACAGTCATTGTCGGATCTCTCTGTTGTACCAAAACAACACAATCACAGCCTGGTTGACAGAAAACCAAGCGGTGTTTAACTCAAAAAGGATTTGCTTATTTTTCTTTCGCTAGTGAACTCTCTGGGACATGGAAGAATCCAGAACATGCAGGCGCCTGCTTTGACCAGCCACTCTGGGGAGCGGGGAGCGGGTGTATGAAGAGTATATGAAGTTAAATTCCTCTGGGTATGAAGGGACGGTCATGCTGGAGCAACAAATTAAGCTTGCAGAGGGTAATTGCAGTGTGTGTGCAGCGCTGTAAGCAGACATGAGGTCATTATGGAACTGTCAATGAAGAGGGACGCAGAGTGAAGACCAGAGCCATTTAGCAATTGTGAATATTTTACGATACATAATTATGGTGAGGTTGGAAAAAAAATACCAGGGTTGTTTGAGTTTGTGTGTGATAATGTGAATAAATGTATGCATGCATGCATGTGTGTGTGTGTGTGTGTGTGTGTGTGTGTGTGTGTGTGTGTGTGTGTGTGTGTGTGTGTGTGTGTGTGTGTGTGTGTGTGTGTGTGTGTGTGTGTGTGTGTGTGTGTGTTTTTGTGTTTTTGTGTGCATGCTTTCATTTCACTGCCCATCATCATGTGTGTCTAATTATTACACCACAATCATTACTGGTCTCTTTCTCTCTCTTGCTCTACACCCATCTCCCTCTCTCACTCCCTCTCTGTCTCTCCATCCCTCTCTCTCTTCTTGTTAAGGAGGTTGAGCTCGGAACAAAGCACACAGTCATACAGAGAGAATGTGTGTCTCGGCACAGTGGGCCCAACTCACACCACAATCAAATGTGGCTTCTCTCTATCCCTCCCTCTCGCTTAAACTCCCTACCACACACCTCTTTCTCCCCGAAACGTCCTTCCTCCAATTTCTCAACTCTCTTTACATCGTGTGCAAAGACAGTTTCCCTTTCTCTCTTTTTGAAGATTATATGTATTTGTCAAAAACAATATCTGTGTTGTCTCTCTTCTACTGGCCAATTAGCAGTCAGTGTGGTCCGAAAGCCTTTACCCTGCGGCCATGGGTGTGAACAGAATTCAGTTGTGGGGCAGAGCAAAATGCCTGTCTCCCTATTCAAATGGATATACAGAGCTCCGTGCCACCGAAACTACCGTTGCTGCAGAGAATGAAATAATTGTTTTGATAGTAGCTATTTAGGTCCCTGGTTAAGAACAACGTGTTCTGGAACAGTTATCACCTAGAAGAACATACCCCCTCCACTACAGCCCTCCCCTGTTCCATCCCCATTCCAATCCACCACCACCACCACCACCACCCCCACCACACACTAACTTGAGAAAACAAATCAAAAAAGCTCTCTTCTCGTTCCCTGCCTTTCTCTCGTCTTTATTGCCATCTCTGTGTCTCCTCTATAATTCTTTTTCCTGCCACAAAAAAAAAAAGGCGGTCTGAATTATCTGCGGAAGGCAGTGCTTCGAAACGACAGCGTTGATTTCCCTGTCGGGAAGCGGCCCCTCGACTGGGAGACATTTACATTTACATTGTTAACCGCAAGACGACAAGAAAGGAGGAGCGTGATAGGGAGGGCTAGTCACGGGCTGCTTTCTTATCCGTTAATATGGATGCACAATAGGATTGGAGTGATCTGAACACCTCCTTCCTATTCCTATCGTCTGGTATTCTAGTGGGCCCTATTAGATACCTCTTTGAATTATTTGAGTTCACAACCTACACTCCACGTGAGATGGGCTCCAAGTGTTGTGTTGTTTACAAGGCGAGTGAGCGCTTTATAATAGCAATCGATGTCAAACGTTGGTTTATAAACTGCAGGCCCACTTTGTTGCCGACTGCCATTTGAAATGTGTTCACCGATCCATTCAACCGCTTGTAAGTGCAGCTAACAAAATAAAAGGAAACTAACCTTTTTCTCCAATCTCGACTAGCATCTTCTGGTTATTTGATACAGTGCGACTCCTTCCCTTAATACGGTTGACCAGGAAGGAGGAAAAGTGCAGCCGTACCTCATACTCTTGGGAGAACTTGAGGTTGTCGTTTGCCTTCAGGCGCTCGATGTGATCAGTCAGTTCCGAGATCGGCACCGGGGGATGACTCGCCATACCTGCCCAGCAGGAGAGAGAGGAAATGATCACAAATTCAGACCTTCCAAGGTGAAACTTCAAAGTTAGGCTCGTCTGCAGAGATGTGGTTTAGTGTTGGTTCCATGGCCGGCGGAAAGAAAGCAAATGGAGAAGTGTTTCACTTTGTTAGGTGACCATGTTGTGTCTCAGGGTTGCACAGGTCTTGGACTATTAGTCTGTGGTGAAAGCTGCCCACGCAGATTAGCTGTGTTCGCACAGCACATGTCTGCTGCCATGAAGGTCTAAAGATGTTTAAATCATGAGCCCGACTGTTAAATATGTTCAGCTCTGCTGTTACAGGATGCGTTGTTGTTATCGCTTCCTGATGGGATGGAATGAAGATTGTTAGAAAGCATGATCATGTCAAAGAAAAGAAAGAAAGACAATCCTAGCTGAGGATCAAAGGCAGACTAAAGCCAACTGACTTGACAACCGCCGGTAACCGCGGTACACTGATACTCGGTAGGCTGAAAGAGGGAAACAACATCAGGATTAATCAATAGTCCAAAGAACTACCACGAGCACCGCTAAGAGCTGTCGGACCACACCAATCACCCAGGGGGGGGTGTTCAGCCTACCTGGGGTCTGGAAGTTGATCCTGCGGAGCTCCACGGGGTCTGTGGGATGGTGTGAGGACATGGCCTTGCTGCACGGGAAGCTGCCCTTCCTGCCCTCCGCCTCAGCCCTCTTCCTGCAGTCACAAGGACACACATCCCATTTAACCTCCACTCTTACTGCAATCACAACACTCACACATCCCCCAACACCTCCACTCTTACTTCAGTCACAACACACATCCCATTACACCTCCCCTCCTCCTGCAGTCACAACACACATCCCCCCAACACCTCCCCTCCTCCTGCAGTCACAACACACATCCCCCCAACACCTCCCCTCCTCCTGCAGTCACAACACACATCCCCCAACACCTCCACTCCTCCTGCAGTCACAACACACATCCCCCAACACCTCCACTCCTCCTGCAGTCACAACACACATCCCATTACACCTCCCCTCCTCCTGCAGTCACAACACACATCCCCCAACACCTCCACTCCTCCTGCAGTCACAACACACATCCCCCCAACACCTCCCCTCCTCCTGCAGTCACAACACACATCCCATTACACCTCCCCTCCTCCTGCAGTCACAACACACATCCCCCCAACACCTCCCCTCCTCCTGCAGTCACAACACACATCCCCCCAACACCTCCCCTCCTCCTGCAGTCACAACACACATCCCATTACACCTCCCCTCCTCCTGCAGTCACAACACACATCCCCCCAACACCTCCCCTCCTCCTGCAGTCACAACACACATCCCCCAACACCTCCACTCCTCCTGCAGTCACAACACACATCCCCCAACACCTGCACATCAGCAAACACCTGTTGCCTCTGTACAGTGGCCAAACTAATACAACTACTAATGGTTTCATTTAGTATTGTATAGTAATGTAAAGCATGGCATAGTATAGTAACGGTTAATATGGTATAGCATAATATAGATGAGTATAGTATAGTATAGCATAATATAGTATAGTGTAGTATAGAATAATACCGTATAGTCAACCTTGATTGAAAATAGGCTTGTGGGATATATAAATCATTGGGATATATATTGTTATGCCTAGCTTTCCACAAAAGCACCTTGAGTTATTTATTTTCTAAGAATAAAGTGCAAGGCAGAGGAAACACTGGCTCAGAGTTTATTTACCTGTCAGGTTTGCTGGATCCGTGAATAAAGGCAGGAACACACCAAAGGAAAGATAGAAAAGAATAACATGAGCGCCCAACAGAACGGCAGCAGGAAATCCAATGCTCTTTTTCCCCACACAGGGATTCGTCAATATATAAGCAAATCAAGGGTTGAAATTATCTTTAGGGCTTCAAAGTATCACATGCATATATGTTTATTCATATTGGTATATCATGGACTACATTAGCCACAACATATGTGTCAAAATAATCAGGAAAAGCTGCAATGCAGATGTCTCTTTACTTTGTAATGCACAGATGGATCAGTACTGAACCCTCTGCCTCAGCCCTCTTCCTGATATCACAACACACATCCCCAACACCTCCACTCTTCCCAAAAATAATCCAAATATTTGTGTCTAATTGTGTCTCCTTTTAAGCTCCTTCAGAACCATGCATGCCCTCATCCCTCTCTCTTTACACTCTATCCCTCTGTCTATACACTCCAAACCTCCCTCTCTCTATATATACATTCAATCGCTCCCTACCCCAACTCCCTCTCCTGCTCTCTTCCCCCCCTCTCTCTCTGTACAACCCTCCTCGTGGTTCTGTCCTCACCTCTTGAAGAGGAGAATCGCGATGACGATGCAGACGATGAAGATGACGGCCAACACCGGGCCCACAACCCACAACAGCCCCTCCTCCTCGTCCACGATGGGCTGAGGGTCGGCGTCCGAGGAGGTCACGGGGTCAGAGTAGGGGCTCGTGGAGAACATGGTCTGTGGGGGGAGGGGGAGGGGGAGGGGGAGGGGGAGGAGAGAGGTTATCTACGGTGTTATGTACTGTACACATGCTGCTGCCAAAAGCACCGAGGCCCTGTGTGTAGGCCACTCTCATATTTCACCCATCATGTTTATGTGGCAGCTTGGGAAATGCGGGTCGTTGATTGATGGACGGCAGCAGAGATGTTTACAGAATAACAAATGAGGCCGGAAGTATCTGATGAAACACGTGTTACATTGCACTGCTCTAGTTTGAGCTACTCAGAAGGAGCCATTGCAATGATGGAGAATGTATATGTCACATCATAAAGACATCTTTGGTACTCACATTTTCAGAGAGGTCCATCAGCGCCAGAACAAAGAACACGTACTCCTGCCCATTCAGCAGAGGACGGTTCCGGAAGTCGTCGTAGTTTCGGCCGTCGCCGAGGGTGAACTCAGGGGGGAGGGTCTTGAACTGAGCTGTGACGTAAGCCTTGGGCTCTGATTGGGCTGCTTGCCGGCGGACTCGTAGGGCCCGGCTCACACTGGTCCGGTTGATCTCTTTCAGGAGCTGAGAGCCAATAGGAGAGAGGACGAGATGGTTAGAATGGAGAAGAGAACATTTGAAAGTGGGGTAGTGGAGGGAGAGAACAGGGGAACGATGAGGGCAGCGAGATGAGGTTGAATAGAGGCATCAAAGAGAGTACAAGAGAAAGATTACGATGATGATATGGATCCTCTTTCATACGTGAACAATGTGGAAGATCCAAGGATCGGACATTATCTATTTACTCACTATGCCCCAAGTCATTGACCTTTACACTTCCCCTGCAGAATAAACCAGTTTTCGACACTTATTATCTTCCCCGTAAACAACGGCTGACAAGGCATAGATGAAAAGATAATAGCTCCCCTCCCCCACACTATTCATCACGTCAACATCGTGCTATCTTTCATCTGATGCAATATGCCTGCGCCTTATCGATCCTCATTTCCTATACATGATCGCCCTTGATGGCTCCTGGCCAGCGCCGCTGACATTGATGAAGGGTTGAGTTCAGAGAGAAGGAGGGTTAGATTGAAGATGACATAAGGGGGCACCATAGAGAACACACTGAAGGGATTGAATACGAGCAGTGGACGGACTTGTGCTTCCCCACTGTCAGTCCCACAGGGTAAGGATGAGAAGAGAACCGTCAGTACTTCTATCATTATTACATTTGGACCGGTTTGATACACTGGGCCCTACCTTGCACCCAGCGCAATTGACTTTCTACACCGACGCATGTATCGTTGCTAGTTTGCACCCGGCGTAAAGCTGATTTTCCCCCGCAGTAAACTTCCGCCAATAAACTTGCGCCCTGAGAGGCGTGTCGGCGAAAAGCAGAGGCGTGTTCCCGCGCAAATAATACACGATCTTACATATCGATAAAGCAGTTTCGCAACTGATTGACAAATACCTGGTCTAAGTGCACTAGCGGATAGCGCAGTTGGTGTTGCTATTTCGACGTACCATGGCAGATCGGAAATGCAACATAAGCTTGAACACCAGTAGGCTATACACAGCACAAACATGCAAACGATTTGCATAATTTAAATATTATGATGATGATGTGGATTGTGTTTTTTATTTTTTTCATAGGGGCTGCATGAATTAACACTTTAGTACGCTATGCCTTGCGTTAAAGTAATAATAATAACAATCAGTACGTTTACATGCACAGCTTAATCCGATTAAGACCATAGTTTGACTTTGCTCCTCAATCGGACAACTGCAATTGTCCGAGTATACATGGCGGTGAGAAAATCGATTAATTGGCCGGTACGATAGGTGGCGCTGTGCCCATTTCAACTAGTGGTAATAGTGCCACCGGTTGACCTCTTTACGTCACTAGCAACAACAAACTCAGGCAGCCGCAGCATTCGAGAAAGATGTTTTCAGTTGATTTCGGGTCCATGTCATTTCGCCGACGCTCCATTGTTCCGACCTCTCGGCCGTATGCGGACTCCTCTGGCAGCGAAACAGCGGGAGGAGTCAAGCTGGAGGAGTCCGCATACGAACGAGAGGACGGAACAATGGAACGTCGGAGAAATGGACCCGAAGTGAACTGACAGCTGTCCTGCATACGGCAACAATCCCTTTCTCCTCTATGTTGCGTTTCAATATTGACTTCAGCGAGTCAAAGCCAAAGTTCCTTTACCTCAATTCCTTCTCCACCATGGCCGAGATAACCCTCACTACGAGTCTTTACTAGTTGCTGAAGTACCAGAGAGTCGGAGAACCTGACGCAGTCTTTAAGATTCATAATATCAGAGAATATCCCCGCCAGTTTGGCCGCAGCGCAATGAATGAATAAATATCATAAAAAAACATTTATTTTGACAGATGTGCCCGAAGTTACTACTTTACAACCTTGTTGATGACCAACACACTCGTCCACTCACTCGCTTAGGACACTCACACACACTGCCATTCTCGCGCACACACATACGCTACTCTCGTAACAGAAGCGTAGCGTGTACTGAATGCATGTTGATGATGATACATTTCTTATAGGGGGTAACTACATTGGCACGACACCGGCTTCCTCCATCTTCTTCGCCACCTTTTAAAATAAATTGCCATCTCTCGTTTTCCGACGGCGACAACAACATGACTATCGTCGCCTTATGCTTCCGGATCATGGCCCCCGGGAAAAATCTCGAGCATGCTTAGAACGCAAAATCAGATTCCATGCGATCCGATCCGTTACATGCAGGTTTAATTCGACTAACAGTCGAATAATCTAAGTGTCTTAATTCGACTATGAGTAACTTGATTTCGATGCGATTATAGTCTGAGGTGTATACATGCATCTTAATAATCCAATCATAGTTGGACTAAGCCAATAATTCGACTTTCTTGAGTGTCATGTAAACGTACTGAACGATAAACTCGAGCAAAGTAGGCTATATCCCAGCCTTCCAGAACAAAATCTCGTTTTAGAGTAAATTATAACGTTGGTTAAATTATTTGGGAAAGCACACATGATACAGTGGTAATCTCATCTCTCATCTCATCGTCATCCGCTTATCCGGGGTCGGGTCGCGGGGGGAGCAGCTCAAGCAGGGGGCCCCAGACTTCCCTTTCCCGGGCCACTTTGACCAGCTCTGACGGGGGGATCCCGAGGCGTTCCCAGGCCAGAGTGTTGAGATATAATCTCTCCACCTAGTCCTGGGTCTTCCCCGAGGTCTCCTCCCCACTGGAAGTGCCTGAAACACCTCCCAAGGGAGGCGCCCAGTGGGCATCCTTACCAGATGCCCGAACCACCTCAGCTGACTCCTTTCTAAGTAGAGGAGCAGCGGCTCTAATCCGAGTTCCTCACGGATGGTTGAGTTTCTCACCCTATCCCTAAGGGAGACGCCAGCCACCCTTCTGAGAAAACTCATATCAGCCGCTTGTACCCGCGATCTCGTCCTTTCGGTCATCACCCAACCCTCATGACCATAGGTGAGGATAGGAACGAAGATCGACCGGTAGATCGAGAGCTTTGCCTTGCGGCTCAGCTCTCTTTTCGTAACAACGGTGCGGTAAAGCGAACGCAATACCGCCCCCGCTGCTCCGATTCTCCGGCCAATCTCACGCTCCATCGTACCCTTTACTCGCGAACAAGACCCCGAGGTACTTGAACTCCTTCACTTGGGCTAAGGACTCATTTCCTACCCGGAGTACGCAATCCACCGGTTTCCTGCTAAGAGTCATGGCCTCAGATTTAGCGGTGCTGATCGTCATCCCAGGCGCTTCACACTCGGCCGTGGTACACAGTGGTAATGAGTATTTAAATCAATGCATGTGCAAACACGCATGTGTCGCATGTGTCGGTCGCGACCGATTCGTTACAACAAACGAATCCCGAACGTGAACGACAAGAACTGGTTCCCCAAAACAAGAAGAACTGGTTCTTTGATTCTTTTTTTTAAACATAAACCAAAAATATGGTCACGTAAATAAAATATACAAACGAACAGAGCTTCGTCTCCCCACGACTTATATTGATTGAGTCTACAACGTTCTCAAAGATTCAGCCAATGAGAGGTAGCAATGGTGTTGCAATGGCACCTGGGTAAACCAATGACAAGGCGGGTACCGTCGAATATGCGCGCTTTCTGTCTGACGTATCTTGGGTCATACCATTCGACGTGGGGCCACTCATATATCCCCCTAAATTTTTTCGAAAATAGACTTGACCTCCATCTGTTTATTGGATAAACGCATTTCCCAATCCCAGGAGTCTTTGCTCCATTCTACGTCAATTTAAGAACAAACAAAGAAATTAAACTGCAGTTCGTATTTTTTATTTATGACCATGAAAGTTCTGTAATGCCTGAACAATGTAGAATTAAATGTTAAGTAAAATAAAATTATAAATGTAAAACCATGAATGAAATATAGAGAGTAAGCAAGTGGTATAAATATTGGTGGGACGTTTGGCTATACTATATAGTGTATCTTCTCGATTTCCACAGGGTTTAGAGCCTAGAAGTGGTTTAAATTATGCTCACGGCCGTCTCGCGGGGGGGGGCGGCAGACACCAAATGATGTAATCTGACGTAACGAACGAATCAAAACGAACAAATCAAATAAACGAATCGTTATAGTGAACTGAACTGAAAGAACTAGTTCCCGGAAAAGAATCATTTTGCCCATCCCTAGCAAACACCGTACAGCAAACACATATTATCTTGACACAGACATCGTGTACAAGCCCATGACTTTTAGGCGTGATGAGTATTTGATTGTTAGAAACATAGTTTTGCCGCGAGTGAATGTTAAAAAGAATGAATGAATGCGTGTGTGCATCCATCTGCTTAAACACACGCAAACTAAACACGTGATGCATAAAACAGTCCATGGCAATGTATATTAACGGGGGGACACATGCATATTAGGAACAGAAGTCGATGACGATAATGTATACAATACTGGTAAGAAACAATGTTTGTTAATGTATTGCCGCATATCATTAAATAGGTCCACTGTTGCGGCCACAGGACCGCATATCATGTGTGTTAAGTTTTCTTTGCCAAAATGTATATGACGACTCAGTATTTGTGAAGTTGTAGAAGAAAACGCCATTGCATGTGTGAATTAGGCCATATTATTTGGCCATTAACTGAGCCATTTGTAGTTTGAAATTCATGTGGTCATGCATCTGTCTCATTTGAGACTGCAAACGTCATAATATCAACTCGTCAGGTTCAAATGCGCTCATGGCTCTTAAAGGGGATGGGTGATGGCACTCTCATTGGTTTATTGCACGTTACGCCCAAACCACACCTACGGGTAATTAGGCTGCTTCAGGGCAACCCTTTTTAGATTTGCGTCGGGCGAAAGAGTCATTTATCCGCCGGTATAATAGCAACAGCGCCAGAGATCCGCCCACAAAGCAACTTCCGTTTTGCGCTTCTCACTTGCGTTTCAGACCGTTAAAATAAGTCCCACCGTGTGTATCGCATCATTTATTTACTTACTGACTGAACTGTCTATCAATCTGAATTTCACTATTGTGAATGCAATCATCATCATCATCATCATCTTAATCATCATCATAATCAAGACGATTGTCGCCGCCATCTTCATTCAAATCACCTGTTCTACATCTGATGGGTTTCTTTGTGACAGCAGTTCAGCTGTGCCACTTTATTAGTTGGCAGCACCACATTGTTTTCCCCCTCAGATCTCACCTCATCCATGTTCATCTGGTCCGGTTCCTCCCAGGGGTTCAGGAACTTCCCGCCTCTCTGCCTCTTCAGCGGTAACACCACCACGTAGTAACCCCTGGCAACACAACAGGCCACAAATATCTGAGATTTGGACCACCGACTGAGTGCTCAGTGGCATAAGTTTTAATCAGACAACATCACGTAATCTTGTGATGGGGTGAGATGTGAATGGCAACAACAGAACCATTAGCCATTCCTTTATTCATTTATCCCTGAATTCATCCATCCACCCATGTACCGATGTATGTACCAACAATCCATCCCTCCCTCTCCTCTTCATCCATCTCTCTATCTCTCTTCGCCTTTATCCATCCCTTTGTCTCTCCCTCCCTATCCCCCTCCATCCAACTCTTTCCCTCTCTCTCCCTCTCCCCATCCATCCAACTCTTTGTCTCTCGCTCCCTCTCCCCCTCCAGCCATCCCTCTGTCTCTCCCTTTTTCTCCCCCCCCTCCATCCATCCATCCATCCCCCACTCCTCATTTATTCATCAGTCCATCTCTCCATCCATCCCCCCCTCCCTGCCTACCTGACTTTGGCGGTGGTGTCCACAGTGGGCAGCTGTACGGTCACCATACCGTCTGCGTTGGTCTTGCCCACCAGCGTGGGCTTGGTCTTCAGGATGTCCGGCGCGGTGGTGGCGGTGACCCGGTGCTGAAGCCCCCCAGCGCTGTTTGCCCGGTTGGTCAGCAGGAAGGAGTACTGGGTGTTGGGCTCCAGGCCCATGATCAGCTTCAGGGTCTGCTTACCGTCCACGTCCACCGACTGGCCCTTACCGTACAGGATCTGGATGGCAGCAGAGGTTGGAGAGAGAGGGCTGGTTTCAGTGCTGGAGCACACGGTTTGAGAGTCACCAGACATCGATTTACAACTTCCAAAAAATTAAAAAAATATATATTTTTCCCTTTTGCCGTGGGTATGCCTTTGTGACTTTTTCAAATATGAAAACGACATCCTCCATCGCACACTTTACTCTGGTTTCATGTCATCTTTTGCCTCACCGCCTTTCTTAGCTCACAGCGGACTGGAGTCAATCCTTTGATTGACTCTTTTTACTGAATCGAGAATCTTTTTTTTACTGAATCGAGAATCCACCGTGAACCGTGGTTGAATCGGACTGTTTGAATTCGCTTCCCAAGAATTGAAATCAAATCGTGTGAGACCGAAGGATCCACAACCCTGATTAAAAAGATAGCTCAATCCATGGTGCTGCCCAAGTAATTAAAACGTCAATGGTCCCTGTCCACTTATGTTATTTTTTTCTAAAATAGGCCAATAATGAAAAACGTGAGCTCTTTTCTAACGTCCTGACTCACAGTGAACGGCGGGGCAGGGTTCTTGTCCCGAACCTCCCAGGAGAGCAGAACAGAGTTCTTCATGGCCGCCTTCACCCTAAAGTTGGTTGCGAACACTAAACAAACAAACAAACAACAACACAACCAAAACATGTAAATAGGAAGTCAAATCCTTTGTCACTGCAGGAGCAGGTGGAGGGCTTACCTGTTCACTCTCCTCCAGAGCCAACACTGAGACCAGTTCAGGTACGGTTTGAACAAGGATCCCATCGATCCTTGTTCCCATCGACTGTCCTTATTGGTCTCTTACCTTGGTTTTGCATAGGGTTTAGGGTCTAGGACTTCCACAACAAACACACACCAAAAACAACACACTGAAAATGTTGTGACCAGAGCTCTGTGTGTCTATGCAGGGTTGTTTGTGTGTAATCAAACCCAGTGGTAGGTCTACAGACAGAACAAACATGTGTACAGACACAACAGATGACTTTATGAAAGTTAGCCTCTGAGCAATGATGATGGACTTCTGGAATGCGTGACGTGTACATGTGTGTGAGTGTGTGTGTGTGTGTGTGTGTGTGCGTCTGCGCATGTTTTTCTACCTTGGCCCAGCTGCTGCGTCCTAAACTGGACCCCGGGGCTGTAGGGCCCGGGACCCACAGCGGTAAACGCACACACCCTCACATCGTACACCGTGTCGGCACTCAGGCCCTCCAACAGCACGCTCGAGTTCGGGGTTCCCACGACAACCTCCGAGGCATTGCCCCTGCTGTTGATGTCCCTGTACAGAACTGAGTACTTGACGATCCTCCCGTTCTGCTCCACCAGTGGCACGGCCTTCCAGGCCAGCTGGATGGAGGAGGCGGTGTTCTCTTGGGCCACCAGGCCCTCCGGGTACCCGCTGGGGCAGTCCTCAGGGGTGGCCACCTCCTCCGCAGCCTCCTCCCCGTAGCCCATCTTGTTGCGGGCGGAGAGGCGGAAGACGTAGCGCGCCCCCTTGTGGACGTCCTGGGCGGTGTAGCGCCGCTCACGGGCGGGGAACTCCACCACGGTGAGGGGTAGCACGTCCACCCGGCCCAGGGTGAGCCGGTAGCCCAGCAGCGGGGTGGGGGCCGAGGGGGGAGGCTGCCACTGCAGCAGGGCTGTGGCCGAGTCGGTGGCCAGCACCGTCAGCGTGGGTTTGTCCGGCACTGGGGGGGCACGAGGTCAAAGGCCAGAGGTCAGGGGTGAAGGCCAGCGAGGTTGACTGTTACCCGGCTATTTACTCAATAAATAAATGATTTTATATGAAGTTATTGCTTCTGCCAATATAAATAATCTGTTAGAGTAAACCGTTGGAGATAGCGTCCATATAGCGGTCTGTGATTCATAGCAGCGGTCAGCTGATCAGAAATGACAGACCATAGAAGGCCGAAAATGACCAATCAGAATCGAGTGCTCAACAAAGCTGTGTAATAGTTACAACATAGTACAAAAATAATACAATAATATTTATGATGCAAATTTATGATGAGCTCAAAAAAGCTATTGAGCTCATTGCCTACTCTTGGGATAATTGCTGCTGCTCAAAACAACTTTGGAGTTTTTTTAAAACCCACTTATTGATTGGTACGATATGAAAGAGCAAAATACACTATAGCCATGTCTGGGATTTATTGGCTTGCTATTATCCTCCCTAATTACATTTGAGTTTGTTTGTTTGTGTTTGTGTATACGTGTTTGAAGGGTATTTGTGTGGGTGTATGTGTGAGAAAGTGTGTGTGTGTGTGTGTGTGTGTGTGTGTGTGAGTGTATATGTGTATTTGTGTGCATACGCACGTGCATGTGCATGGGTGCTTTCACGTGTGCATTCGTGTGTGTGTGTGTGTGTGTGTGTGTGTGTGTGTGTGTGTGAGCACGTACGCGGCATGGCGGTGCAGACTGCTAGGGCTCTGCTGCGTGCCCCGTCCCCCTTGGCGGTGTAAGCCCCCACGGACACAGAGTAAGACGTGTCTGCCTTCAAATCTCCCAGAAGCACCTCCTTAACAAAACAACACAGAGCACCAGCATCATCAGCTGCAGCCACACCGCAAAACGCTGCAAGCCTCCCAGACCGACGTAAGCACTGCGGGTATAAATGTACGCTAGTGGAAGTGTTGTGAAAGCAGAATGTTGGTGTTGGAAGTACTTTTATTCCTGCTTCATAAAATAGAGGATGAACGTTTTCAATACAGTATAAGAATTGCATTTTCACAAGCACTACCGTAAATATAGAAAGGGGGATAAACACCGGTATCTCACTAATATAAAACCGTCTTGAACCGAAGCTATATCCGACAGTTGAAGCGCATTCATGTTATGAGTAAATCAACTTCAGCACGTTCTTTCCACAGCAACTCATAAAGAGAAATGGCCTTATGCATGGAACACCATGTTAGTCTAAATCAAGTGCGTGGCATCCTGAGATACAGACATCGCTTTGGAAAAAACAACTGACACCGGTGTTTATTAATAAATCTCTATGCGTGACTCATGGTATTAGTCACCGCCATCATGTATCTTTGTGCCACTATTTATTAAAACACAAACACAGGGTACAGATTGTCATAAATAAAGACTACTACTCTATGGGGATTTCTGTTCTGGCTCTAGTAGCAGGTATTTTCCACTCGACGAATGGCCCGAATATGAGTCACATAATTTTATATGTATGCATATATTAATATTCAACAAAACAATTTGATTAACAGGTTTACTCACATATTGAGTTGAGTCATCGTATTCCCACTGAGCCATGGAAGAGAAAGGAGTGGAAGATTAACAGCCAATTTAAAATGTGATTCTTGAAATGAATGTTCATCTACATCACTGATCAGGCTTTGGACGTCATTAATAAAGGTGAGAGGTGTGACGCACCCTCACAGTTTCGGTCTGTACGACGCCATAGATATTAAAATCCGGTTAATAACTAGACGCAAAGCGATTTGTGCAAGTCATTTCCATTCATGAATTCTTTCTATCTCCATGCTCCCTTCCTTTCCTCCTTGACGCGTCAAAATGTGCCCACTTTGCAGGAGACCCCAGGCGCTATCGACCCAGATGTTGCTGGCTAATTGCATCGGTCCACATACACGTCGCTCTGGCAGTGAGCTCTGTACAGAGCTCACTGGCCCTGCACACATTAGACCCTCTATCTACTAGTCTGTGCAGGGAAACAATCGGAATGGGGGGGCTATTATCACCAGGGCTGGAACCCAGGGTATTTTGAGGTCACCACCTCATGAGTTTCCATCTCATCTAGTACCTGCTCCTACCATGTCGTTGACAGCATGGCGTCGCTACGCACTGTGGTGCCACTAGAGTCTGCCGCGCGTTCTCAGCATCAGCTATACAGTTTTCATCAAAGGGCTGAATGAGCAGCTCCTCTTGATTACTCCTGACGACTGTGATAACTCGGAAACATATCGTGCACCAATCGGGTAAAAGAGCACCACACACGTGTTTGTGGGCTGTTCAAAAGGGTGAGCGACACAGCGTCTACAATAAACCTCACCCCATGCACTTTACGTTCTCTTTGAGCCAGCGCTAACTATTTAGCTGTACCAGAACATGTTTAGAGTTTGCATGTGTTTTACTCGGCTTGACTTGGCTTGGATAAACAGAAAGAATCTGAGCAGGGCCCTCGGCCATTCAACGGTCTAAAATGGTACACAGTGTGTGGTCCTTTGAACGGACGTGCGAAGGAGGGAACGGCCTCACCTGGGAGTCCTCCATGAGGATGTCCTTGATGGAGGGCTGCCCCTGGGGCTCCCCGTAGCTGGTCCTCACATAGTGGACCTGGTAGCCTCGGATCTGGCCGTGCTGCAACGGGGGGGCGGGCGCGCGCCACTTCACCCTAATGGCCGAGGCATTGACCGCCTCCCCCTCCACTGCCCGCGGGGGCCCGCTAGGAACTAGAGGTGCATCATGGGATAGATGAGGTCAGCGCTCATAGACGGGCCGGGGGAACTTTGTTTGAACGCTTCGTGGGTAGTAAGGGTCTCTTGTTGTTTCGAAGGGAGGGAAAGAAGGATGATGTTCACAGAGGTTTTTTGAGGGGGGGCCGGTCATAAAGAGTTATGGTTGGAAAGGTTTAGTAAAATACCAGATATAAAAATAACAAAATTGTATAAAGGCAGCCATGATGCCTCGATTAAAAAAAAACTCAAAACTGTCAAAAAAACAGTTTGCTTGAAGGACGACATGGAGGGATAAGGCAGAGTAAGATAAGGAGTGAATGGAGAGAAAGATAAGCAGGGCGATTGAAAGGATCGGGCGCCCAGGGCTGATAAACAGTGGTAGGCCGTCAAAGAGAAGAAATACTATTATAAAAAGAAAAACAGTTACAGCACTCCAGCTGCCAAGAAGCGCTCTCGCTAAAGAGGAACAGTGAGGAAGCCCTCAGGCCGCCTTCCGGCCCCTGACCCGCGGATAAGCCCCCCGCACAAGACGGAGGATGCTTCTCCTTTCATAGCGCTGATGCTACACTCCATTAAGTTGGTCTATAAGGTCTCATGGAAAAGAAACCAAGGTTATATTAAAAAACATCCCTCTGTATTACACATAACAACCCGGGTCCCGTGATGAATCTGGGTGGGATATCACGTCGGATTAGTTGTTCAGCAGCCAGAGGGCAGGTTGAAGGGAGAGGCGCAGAAGAACATCTTAACGCCACGTCTGTGGTTACTGTGGAGGCTCCGTGCCATGCAGACTCCAGGGCAGCGCGCCCACACACAGGGAGGAAGAGGAGGAGCCCTGGGTGCAGTGGTGGGAGGAGGAAAAGTCACCGGAGAAAGACAGCGAGTGGGGCAGCGGAGGAACGGAGCGAGGGGGGGGGGGGGGGGGGGGGGGGCTTGCGGGCATCAGGAGGTTGCAGTGACGGTGTGTTCACTCATCCGGATCCATCCAGCAGGAGAAAACGGGCTGTTAGTGACGGACTCTTAATCACGCTCAGCGTATAGGAGGGTCAGAGGTGACGTTCGTTTGTTAGTGCGGCGCGGGGGGGGGGGGGGGGGGGGGGGGGGAACGGGGGGCACGGGGAGGGGCGGATGGTTGTTTTTATCGATCTGGACGTACCATCTTCTTCAGTGCGGACCAGCAGCTGTAAGCTCTCGGGCCCCTCCCCGGCCTCCGTCGCGGCCCGCACGGTGATGCCGTACTCGGTCCACTTCAGAAGGTCCTCCAGGAGGTAGGGCGGCGCCGGGACGCGCTCCGCCCGCCCGGACGTCCGGTTGCCCTCGGTGGGCGCGTACCGCACGGTGTAGCCCGTGACCAGCCCGTTGTGGAACTCCTCCGGGGGCGGGGCCCAACTTACCAGCACGCTGGTGGAGCTGGAGCTGGTGCACACCACCTCCTGGGGAGGCGCGGAGGGGACTGATCGGGGGCCAAGGGTCCAGGAGGTGGGGGGGGGGGGGGTTTATTGTGTAGTTTTGGAGGGTTGGGAGTGCGTTGCGTGTTGTGCGTTGTGTGTGTTTTGCGAATAGGTGTCGATGCGTGGAGAGGTGATGGTAGAAGTGAGGTGCAGGCATGGGAATGAGTGAGCGGACGAGAGACATGGAACAGAAAACAAAACAAAAAAAGACATCAAATGAAAACAAAACACCGGAGAGCACACAAAGCCCTAAAGAGGACGACCGCCCTCGCAGCTGAAGCATGACTGAACAAAGGAGGCTGAATGGTTGGATGGCTCGCTGTCCGCTTGATAAGAACGTGGACGGATGAAACACGGGTGAATGGGTTCAGAAGATCTGAACGCGCAACACAAAAAGACATCGACTAGCGGAGGCACTCCACACGGAACCTACCTGTCCACACGTCTCTGTGAAGACTACTGCATCCTTTCTGATCCGAGACCGGGTTCCAATAACCAGCCTTCAACTGCTTGCCTTTAGTGCTGTTTCTCTTATACTCTCGTCACACCTCAGATTCTGTATGCATTTATTATTTCCTCTGATTCATAGTCAACTTAATGGGTTGCTTTAAGATGTTAATCATCAGTCTCTTGTGTATTTTAGTTGGCATACAAACAGAATCTGAGGTCTGCATTAAGGACCAATTTTGACAATGCAAAATAATGCAATTGATAATTTTTTTGTTTTGAGTAAAACGGTATATAATAAGGTCTGGTCTGATCCTCATTTGTGCTTTCATTACCATAATTATTCAAATTTATACATTTATACATCATCTAAAATTGGTCACTCTCTCTCTGTCCCACACACACACACGCACACACACACACACACACACACACACACACTCACACACACACACACACACACACACACACACACACACACACACACACACACACACACACACACACACACACACACACACACACTGGGACTGGGGCGCTCTCCCGGGCATGTTGGCGGGCACTAGGACCTACGTGTTTGGGGCGTCTCTATGGACACCTCGTTGGTGTAGGCCCCCACCCCGTGCTTGCTGCGGGCGGCAGCTGGAAGGTGTAGGTGGAGAAGGGCTTGAGGTTCTTTAGCAGGTAGGAGGTGGTGGGCTCAAAGCTAGCCTTCTTCTAGACCAAAACCCACCAGGACCCCCGCGGGGGGAGGGAGAAAGGAGAAGAGGAGCGGTGTCAGGGAACAGAGAGAGCAGGTCGATGCTGCTCTGGCCAGAGTTATTCTGGGGGCTTCATTTCTCATCTTAAGACACGCCTGTTTGATGTTTTGTTTTGTCTGGGTCTTCATCTTTCCATCCACCCTTTCATCAATCTATCCATTGATCCCACAATCTATAGATAATGTGCAGATCAACGCATAGTTTGATGGACTAGTCATCGAGTCCAAAGCACACAGCCGTGTCGGGACCGACGCCAAATAATGTTTTAGAATATCCCGCTTCCAAAATGGACTGAAATCCTATACGGAGTGAGCGAAAAAGTACAAAATGATTTCATAAATCTTTTTGGGTTGTGCTGCAAATATGATCTGAAAAGCCTGCTCTGTGTTTTGGGCTTCAGACCATCTATCTATCTGTAGGTCAATATCCTTATGATTCCAGTTTGGCCAGTTTGTTCTGCGTACCTCCTCTGTGTGGTCAGGGCGCCGGTAGACCAGCTCGTAGCCGGTGATCTGGTTGTCCGGGCTGCTCTGCGGCGGGGCCACCCAGGACAACAGGATGCTGGTCTCGGACTTGGCCTCCCCCTTGAAGTCCGAGGGCTGGGATGGAACTACACGCACCAGAGGGAGAACCAGTCAGAACCATGCTTGAGCATCCATCACCCTGGGGATGGATGCACCAGAGGGAGAACCAGTGAGAGAATCACAGAAAACCGGGGAAAACCAGTTAGAAGAAGCATGGTGCTTGCTGCACACATGCTTCGTAAAGGATCTGTATTCCGCTCACTTAATAAAAAATATATTCTGAATCCTTTTTTTTCTTGATAAATTGTTTTCCTCATTTGTGTCTTTTTAGGTGCAAAGAAAAGTGCTACAGATATCAAATGTATTACTATTAGTATTATATGTAATATAACGGTACTCTTCCTTGTGTCTCCCTAAAGCATTCCATTTTTCTTTGTTAACAAAGATATTTCTTCATATTTCTTCAAGTTAGCTGCTTATGCCTTCTTCTGTCAACATTTGCTAATATGTAGTGTTTCTTTACGTGTTTATTTTTTATCTTTAATTTCTTCTTTAATTTTCTTTCTATACACATAACTTTAGGTTTAAAAGTAATCAATGCCAACAAAACTTTAAAGTATTTACTGCAATACATATTTACCTTTCATATTTAATTGTCCATATTTATAATGTAATATCCTGGGTTTCTGTTAAAGAGGGGAGGTGTTATGAGCCTTCAAGCCTATTGTTAAATGATTGAAAACATAAAATAAATTCTTATTTCTTTAGATATCTTCTTGACGTTCCTTCTTTCCATCTGCTCATGAATGTGTGTGTGTCTGTGTTTACCTCCGGTCTTGGCGATGATCTGCAGGTCCTGGGACAGGGGTCCGTCCCCTACTGAGGTGAAGGCCAGGACCCTGATGTTGTAGGTCTTGTTAGGTGTCATACCCTGGATGGTGATGAATTTGGCGCTGCGCACCATCTGCTTCTCCACTGTGAAACAAGATAAACATGCTGGAGGGGTTAGGAGAGACACACATATACATACATACACACACACACACACACACACACACACACACACACACACACACACACACACACACACACACACACACACACACACACACACACACACACACACACACTCACACAAAAACAAACACACACACACACACACACACACACACACACACACACACACACACACACACACCACACACACACACACACACACACACACACACACCTGGTTCACGGGCAGGGTGTTGTCAGAGGTGTAGTAGACCCTGTAGCCCACCACCTGTCCGTTGGCCTCCTCCGGCTCGTCCCAGTGGACGATCGCTGTGGTGGTGCTCAGCATGCGACCTCTGACCTGGACGCATTATAAAAACATCACTTCACACCATGTCTTGAATGATTTCACTCATGAATTCATTCATTCTGGAATACAGTGAATACATTTTGTGTGTGTATCTGCGTGCTTATGCGTGTGTGCGTATGTATGTGTACGTGTGTATTTATCCCTACGTATGTGTGTGCGCGCTTACCCGTCGCGGGGGTGAGGAGGGGGCCTGCTCGGCCGTGCGGGCCTCCACCACGTCGCTGGAGGGGCCCTTGCCGATGGTGTTGATGGCCGCCACGCGGAAGTCGTAGTGGGAGTAGGGGCTGAGGCCGCCCACGCTGTAGCGTGTGGTGGCGATGCCGTCGATCTCCTTATAGGGGTCCTCGGAGCCCTTGGCCCGGTGCTGGGGAGGTGAGGAAAGGGTTAATACAGAGAGAGAGAGAGAGAGAGAGAGAGAGAGAGAGAGGGAGAGAGAGAGAGAGAGAGAGAGAGGGAGAGAGAGAGAGAGAGCGAGAGAGAGAGAGAGAGGGAGAGAGGAGAGAGAGAGAGAGAGAGAGAGAGAGAGAGAGAGAGAGAGAGAGAGAGAGAGAGAGAGAGAGAGAGAGAGAGGGAGAGAGAGAGACAGAGAGAGAGAGAGAGAGAGAGAGGGGAGGGAGAGAGAGAGAGAGAGAGAGAGAGAGAGAGAGAGAGAGAGAGAGAGAGAGAGAGAGAGAGAGAGAGGAGAGAGAGAGAGAGGAGGGGATGTGGCTCCTGGGACCACATTAAAAGAACAAGGTGAGTTGGCGGCAGGCGTTGTCACTGTACTAATCAGCCGTGTTGGGGCTTGAACACGGCGGTCTCTGCCTGAGGACCCCAGGAGGGCATGGGGAGGAGGGCATGGGGAGGAGGCCTCCGTCGGCGGCCATGTTTGAATCGTTCATTCTCCGTTTGGGCCCCAAATCAAGACGCACCGCCGCCACTACTCAGCCTGTTAGTTCCATCCTTCCTGCTGTGCGGAGGCTGGGTTTATTTTTAGCCTGGCCCGCATGCGTACGGCGGGTATGAGCTACGGATGCTCGTGGGGTGAGTGAGCCGTTTGGGGGTCACCCAGGGGGGGGGGGGGGGGCGTTACAGTAATTGATCCCTGTCAGATAAGACTTAGCGTCCAGGAACATCCAGAGCACATCTAATCTTATCCCCTCCGCCATCCATCAAAAGTCAGGGTGGATGTAGTTAGGCGCCAGACAGCCGTAATGACTCGGCGTGAAGCGCTCGGGCCGACGTGGAGGTTGTGCGATCCGCTAAGCTCACTCAAACCAGATGTAAAGTCGCAGTGGTTGAAGTTTGTGAGGTGCCAGCCACAAACGACGTCATCGTGCCCCTCCCGCACAGTTTATCTGCGATTCTGTCACGTGGCACGCAAGTGCATTACGGAGTGGGTGACCCACGCGTCCACACACACATCAGGGCCGCTCGGTGGCTTTAGATGTCGTGGCCGTGCTTGGACTGTCGGCGCACTTCAAGAACGCCCGCTTTTCTCCGTAACCTTCATCCTCTCTTCCCTCCTTCGCTTTGATTGTGCTGCAGAATTGCTGTGATTTTACCCGGCTTCACCTGCAGTGTGTGTGTTTTTGTGTGTGTGTGTGTGTGTGTATGTGTGTGGGGGGTCGTGTGTGTGTGTGTGTGTGTGTGTGACCCACCTGTATGACGTAGTAGGAGACGGGCTCCGGGTTCCCAGAGTCCCACGTGAGTGTGATACTGGTGGCGGTCCGCTCTGTCACCACGGGGGTCCCTGGAGCCTTGGGCAGAGCTGCGGAAGAGACACAGACACAAAGTGAGAGAGGGAGAGAGCGTGAGTGCGAGTATGACGAACAGTATACATTAGAAAAGATTCCATACAAATATAGTGAGACTTGTTGTGACATTTCAAAATGAAGTTTGGTTGAAAAATATTTTTTCTTCTGCAGCGTGATTGACTTCATAATCCAGATCCAAAAGAACAACAT
>NC_082384.1:7262151-7267151 GCF_031168955.1 Gadus macrocephalus
AAAAAGGCTCTAATCTACTGAAATGATTTAGATTTAACTTCCTCCATCTCTCCAGTGAATGTCCAATTACAATCATGACCATAAGTGTGGCCGTCGATAAATGAAGAAATAAAGAAATAAAGTGTGTGGAAACGGTGAGCCAAAAAGATTGTGGAGTGTGACCAATCGAAGAGTTGAGCCAGCTGTGACTAACAGTCCCATGCCGGGCCTCTATTGGACCATTTCTGGCACAAACAGCCAGAACGTGTGTGTGTGTGTGTGTGGGAGAGAGATAGACAGGAAAGTAAGTGTAATGAAGTTGAGTAGATTAGCATGAGGTGGGTTTGTGTGTATGTGTGTGTGTGTGTGTGTGTGTGTGTGTGTGTGTGTGTGTGTGTGTGTGTGTGTGTGTGTGTGTGTGTGTGTGTGTGTGTGTGTGTGTGTGTGTGTGTGTGTGTGTGTGTGTGTGTGTGTGTGTGTGTGTGTGTGTGTGTGCACACGTGAATGTGTGTGTGGGGGAGGCGACAACGTATAATTATCCATTTAGCCAGGGTTTAGTGGCATCCTCATTGGAAGCTAATTGAGCAGTGCAGAAGAGTGGGGGTGACACCGGTAGCTAGCGGTGTTCCAGAGGAGAGAGGGGTTTTGGTGCTGAAGGGGAGAAGCCAACAAGAAAGAGGAGAGGGGGGGGGGGGGGGTGTCTACCATCCTGGTACTTAAAATGTGATGCATTCTTAGTGGTGCTTAGTTCAATTTCCTAGTGTGTGTGTGTGTGTGTGTGTGTGTGTGTGTGTGTGTGTGTGTGTGGACGTGCAGTGAGTGCTTGTGTGCACATGTGTCCCAGCTCCATGATGTGATGCTGGCAGTGTACGGTGCAGTGTGGTGTGGCTGTAGGGGAAGCGGTCATCTCTTTAATGCGTTGCAGCCCGCGGATGCATTGGGGTTCAGAGGGCAGGGGACGGGGGGGTGGTGAGGGAGCCCGTGGCGTGGCTACAGTGTGTCCGGCGCTCAGTGACAGGAGACACATGCTAGGATACAAGGCCCAGATGCGCGCATCATGCACTGGCACACACACACACACACACACACACACACACACACACACACACACACACACACACACACACACACACACACACACACACACACACACACACACACACACACACACACACACACACACACACAGTGGCTATGCTGTGACTCATGGCTGAAATAAGAAGAGTTTTCATGGAACTGATGCGCCTGCATGGACACAATGTAGGCATATGGACTGACAGACACAGACCATGGTGTGTACGTTGATATAGGCACAAAGAATTCAGGCAAATGCACAAGCGCTCACATCAACACACCTTTCTATGCAACCTCCCTCGTGTGCTGGGCCATTTGATAATTAAAAGGCCTTGAGCACCTCTCAAGCCAAATGCAATATTCCTTCAACCCATGAGATTTTGTTTTGGAGAATTCCCTAAATTGAAGGACAGTGCTCTCATTCACTTGTGACACTGATCTTCAAGGCAGATAAAGGTCTTCACAATAACAGCCATTCAACATGAACCAATACAAAGACACAACACAATCAAAGACACACCCGGGACAGACATGGGACGCAAGCACACACCTGCTTGCATACACACAAACACACACACATACACACACACAAACACACACACACACACACACACACGTGCATCTCATGCTAGGCGAAAGCACTGCAGTCACTGAGTGAACATCCTATCCTTTCCACATCACAGAAGATGCAGTGTGACGGGGCTCCACCGTAACACATCATCAACCTCCCTTCATCATAGCTAGTGTTTCTTTACTCAATGCGTAGGTATCTCCCAATGTCTAATTGTTCTTGATGGGCTTTAAGTAACCCAAATGAGGAGTAACCGTGTGAATCAGGCTGTCTGTAATACGACTGGCTTAGGCAATGCTGGAAGGAAACATAGTGTTGAATCATCTGGACTCCGACCAAAAACTGGACTCCGACGTAATTAAAATGTCTCAAACCTCCCTATTGTGACAAATTAAAGTGCAGGCCTTCTTATCATCATAATGAATTGAATGCATCATGAGATCATGATATCCCTCTTTTCCGTCCATACGACACCGCGCTACGACAGGAAGACGAGGCTTTTAGTCAAAGAGATGACTCATATCCTGTTCAGAGGAGGACCCGCTGATGGGAGAGCTTCTAAAACCCCTCCATGTCTGGAAGAAAACAAATACCGGCCGTCGAGTCCGGTATCGCTTACTGTGCAGCAATGGACGCCTGAGAACACGCAAGACGTCGCGGCCATAAAGCACAAAACGCTCATGAAAAATCATAGTAATCTAGCATGATAACAGCATGATTACACATTGAAGGTCAAACAGGGGATAGAGTAGGGGCTAGCTGGGCGGGGGGTACTGGCTGGGGTGAGGGGGGAGTTGTACAAGGACAGAGCATTCCAGAAATAAATTCCTTGATCAATCTTCTGCAATGTCATGTTACAGCGACTCAGAGACGAGGATGGGGTTACATAGCCCTCCCTGGCTCTGATTGATTTTCACCAGTAAGGGAGTAAAGGAACATGAGCGCCACTCCTGATAACATGCAAGTGTTGTGCCCGGATAGACGCACACACACACAAACACACAAACACACACACACACACACACACACACACTGTGTGATGATCAATGATGATGTAATATTGGTTAACAATATATTTAATTCTGGCCTCTGGCGTGATTGTTTATTCAATGTACTTGAAATACACACAGACACACAGACACACAGACACACAGACACACACACACACACACACACACACACACACACACACACACACACACACACACACACACACACACACACACACACACACACACACAAACACAGGCACAGACACAGAGACCACACAGACACACATCATCACCCACCGGCATCTACATAAAAGTAAAAAAAAACTTTGGAAGAGCCATGGCTATGCACTAAAATACCTAGTTTGTGTTTGTGGTTGTGTTGTACGAAAGAGCGTTTCATTGTTACGCTGTTAGGTGGGGTAGGACCCACACCCTAATATCGATATGCCAAAACACAGATTTAACCCAGAAGCGTTGTGAACTATTTAGAACAATATTCGGACAGGAATATTACACCACAAGAATTTAGCAGCACTATCTCCCATAAAATAGGCAAACAGCACGCCGTATCATTATTCAAGATGGGTGCACCGTTTTAATGACGCCAGAAAAACGAAATGACCATAAAAGCAGTTAACTATGAAATAACTAAAATGTCACATCATACCATCACACATTATAAACCTGTCACTCTGGCAAGAGCTAGGAAATGAACACTGGAATAAGGGGAGAGGAAACACTGAGAGCTCCAGAGAAATAGGGTTGAGAGGAAGAGAGGGAGAGAGAGAGAGAGAGAGAGAGAGAGAGAGAGAGAGAGAGAGAGAGAGAGAGAGAGAGAGAGAGAGAGAGAGAGAAAGAGAGAGAGAGGCACATCACAGCCAACTCAATAATTAAGACTAGTGAGAATAAATATATAATGTGGACTTTTTCCACAAAGCGCAGCTGCCTACAGTCACTTGCCACCGATATATAGCACTGCAGAGAAACAGGAAACAGGGCTAACAGTCCCTGCAAGCAGGACAGGAAATGGGACTAACATTCCCTGGAATCAGGGTTCACACTCCCAGGAAGCAGGACTGTCAGTCCCAGGAAGTAGGAAAGGAAACAGGACTTAAAGTCTCAGGTAGGACAGACAGCGTTGCTAGCAGTCCCAGTGGACTGAGGAAACGGAAGGGGGACTAGCAGTCCCAGGAAGCATGGCTAACAGTCTGAGGAAACAGGAAGGGCCAGTAAGAAGGAGAGGCAGATGGGCCAACAGTCCAGGGAAGCAGGACTTGCAGTTGCAGGGAGCAGGCCTGGAAGTGGGACTAACAGTCTAGGAAGCAGGACTAACAGTCAGAGGAAGGAGGACAGGAAGCAGAACGATCAGTCAGAGGAAGCAGGACTAACAGTCAGAGGAAGGAGGACAGGAAGCAGAACTATCAGTCAGAGGAAGCAGGACTAACAGTCAGAGGAAGGAGGACTACCAGTCAGGAAGCTGGACTGAAACAGCAGCCCCCAATCCCCTCTGTCGACCCACCCACCCGGAATGTTGCAACGGGAGTCGCCATGGTTACAGGGCTCCCAGATGATCCGCAGGTTGTCAGGGTGAATTAAGTCAAGATGGCTGAGTGCCGGTGCCTCCCGCCCAGCCCAGGGCCTGCTGCCTCCCCCTCAACCCAGCACCATCAGGAGGTCACCGCAGAGGTCCGTACCTCCGAGACGCCGTGTACATGTGACAGCAAGATATAGTAAATAATGAGGCAGACAGAGTGTGTTTGTGTGTGTGTGTTTGTGTGGCTTTAAATGTGTGCCTTTAAGTATATCCATGGGTTTGAGTGTGTATGGAACTTGAGAGACGTGTGAGATCCAAAACTTGGGAGGGGCTGGTCTCACAATGTTTTCTGAAGCTGAAGACTAGCGTGTTGCAGTGTTGTTCATCGAAACAACATCGATTTTACTCTTAGCAAAGCAGTTGGAAGCAGTGAATGTACAATATGTGAAGCTGTGTGTATGTGTGTACGTGTGTGAGTGTGTGTATGTGTGTGTGTGTGTGTGTGTGTGTGTGTGTGTGTGTGTGTGTGTGTGTGTGTGTGTGTGTGTGTGTGTGTGTGTGTGTGAGAGTGTGTGTGTGTATGTGTGTGTGTGTGTGTGTGTGTGTGTGTGTGTGTTTGAGTGAGTGTTTGTGTGAGCAACTGTAAGCGCCCATCAGTTCCTCAGCATTCTGCTCCTTTCCTCCCTACTGTAAGACAAGCACTGCATTCCTGCCACCAGTCATTACTGTGTGGACTGGAGAATACAGGGCTTTCCTCGGGAGGGCCGCACATCACACTCTGACGCCCACGCACGTGCGCGCACACACACAGGCCTGCACACAGCTATCAGATGTGCAGTCTTGCTACTAG
>NC_082384.1:7274651-7282151 GCF_031168955.1 Gadus macrocephalus
GACAGAGAGAGACAGAGGGAGAGAGAAGAAAAAGGCATGCAGAGAATGTAGGGAATAGCCGACTTAGGACAGAGAGGGGGGCACCGTGCAATCTCTGCCAGCAGCAGCAAAGCCTCCCACCGCCGGAGAACAAGAAGTGAAGTCAGAGTCCTGCAGCCGGTCCGCTAAGCCCTGCTGCAGATTAAAACTCCATCGCCCAGCTGTGGACGTGGCCGGGATAAATACCACCAGAGGTTGGGCGAGGGCAAGAGGGAGAAAGACACAAGGAATCACAGAAAGGGAAGGGAAATCTGATAGAGGAGAAGAGAAAGAAAAGAAGGGAGGATGGAGAAGTGTTGAGGGAAGAGGAAGGCCTTGTGGTGAGAGAAGTAAAACAACCGAGAGTGCCATGCCGAGAATGTGTGGAATCGGGCCGGGAGGCGATGATGGATGAGACACGGCACGACTTAGAATAAATAAATCCACGGAAAATATAAACGTATACAGCTACAGAGGGGGAAGAGAAGAAAATATTAAAACAGGGGAGAAGAGAATAGGGCCCCGGCAGCTAAGTAAGGGTAATCTCAGACAATATGAACAGAAGTTCAGAGCACTTTCACAAGTGGATAGCTTGTGTGTTTGACTGTCAGCATGCATATGTGTGTGTGTGTGTGTGTGTTTTTGTGTTTGACCGTCCGCATGTGTGTTTGTTTGTGTGTGTGTGTGTGTGTGTGTGTGTTTGTGTGTGTGTGTGTGTGTGTGTGTGTGTGTGTGTGTGTGTGTGTGTGTGTGTGTGTGTGTGTGTGTGCGTGAGTGCGTGTGTGTGTGTGTGCGTGAGTGCGTGTGTGTGTGTGTGCGTGAGTGAGTGTGCGCCTGCATGTGTGTGTTTTGGAAATTGGAATTGTTGTGGTTCCGCCTGGCTCCTGCAGTCTCCCAGTGATTGGAACAAGAGGGGGGCGGTGGGGCCTTTCCCTCTCCTTCCTATATCTCCCTCCGTCTCTCCACTTCTTTCTCTACTCCTCTATCTCCCTTCTTTGAGCTCTCTATCTCATCCATTGTTCCTTTGTTGGTAGCCCCTTTTCCTTTCCTTCTATCTACCCTCTTTTTAATCTTGAGAGATTAAAGAGAGCAAGCAAGAGAGAGAAAAAGATATCGAGAAAGAGAATCTAAAGAGAGCGACCTAAGGAGTATTTTCTGCACCCTTGGCATTGTTGCAGTGACACAAAACTCAAATGCTTTTATATCCAAAATAAAGAAATTAGAGAGACAGTCCTTAAGATATCAATGTTTTGAATTGACCTGGTTACAGAACTGACTCAAATAAATGGCCAGGCCTCTCTTGAAAAACACATTCTTAATCCCAATGGGACTCTCTTGGTTGTGGGAAATGGGAGAGAGATGAAGAGGGATGGAGAGAGGGAGAGCAAGAGTCGATGAGAGGGGGAGAGATGAAGAGAGAGGACAGCCCTGTCAGATCAGATGGGAGGTAACTGAGCTAAATTTTTAATGTGTCACCATATGCTCCTCTCCACAGGTGATAACAGCTTTGATATTAATTAGCAGGCTCCACCCATGCCTGTGGATCTGTGTGACAGATAGTTAAGGCAAGATCCATGGAATACAGAAAGGGTAAGAGAGAAAGGGAAGGGGACAAAGCAGGATACAGGACTACAACGGAGGGATGAACAAGATAAAAGGTGATGGAAGAAAAGGAAAATAGCAAGGGGAGAGAACGACGTGAAGAACAAGATTGCAGAGAGCCAAAGATATAGGCAGTGGTGTAGTCTATTTTATTGTAGTGGGTATACTGTGATGATTCCCTCCCAGCCTCGTGCAAACCCGTCCCACCGGTACGTGTACGTGTGTGGCGCTTATGGGGTGTCGCACCACACTCACCAACGCAGGGGTCTACAACCCGCTGATTTAAGAGTTTAAGAGTTTAAGAGTTATAACGATTATCAACAATCAAGAAAAAGTTGAATAGGTTTTAATAACAGTATGAACAAATAGAACACAAAAATGACAAGTTGTCCTTTGTCTATCTATAGTAGCAATAGCACATGCTAAACAAGGACAAAATCTACTCAAAATAATTGAATGAACTGTTTACAACCATGGCTAACCAGTGCATGAGCAGGAGATGAAAGGAGACTAATGTTTCACTCTTTCAATTGCTCTAATTTTAGCTCTTACTGTTGTTATCTAACATACCATACAGTAATTGAATTGTGTAAAAGTGTGAAATTACTGCACCGTAAAAATGACCATGAATTAGCTATACTCTCATTTGCATAGTGACTAACTTTATGAATTTCAATTGTGTATACCCACTGCATGTTGGCTGACATTTACCCAACTCTTTTTCCCTCCACTCTAACCAAGGATGCCTGTTTTTAAATTCCCTAGCCTGACACCCAGTCCGAAAGGCTGGCCAGGGGTTCTCATCTAAAAGTAACAAGGAGATATACAGTGGGACTAAAACATTGTCTTCTGTTGACTACTTGTTATGTGGTTTACACATTAATATGGGAGGACTGGTCGCACGCACGCACGCACGCAGCACGAGAAGGAGGGGCTCGGCCCGCCAACTAACATGCAGAGATGCAGGGGCAGCTGAGCGCTTCGTAACAGAGACAGGGCAGAGCGCGAGCGCGCAGGGTGAATTTTATGAATGGTGAATGTAGGAGATAACTTCCGCTGCTAAAAGTATTTTATTGCAGTTATACCCAACCGGTATTTGCGAAAAATAAACACAGAAGTGAAAGATCTGTCACAAGACGATTGATACGTATCCGTGCACATTTTTAAGTGGGTATACGCAAATCCTGGTGCGTTCCTAGTGGGTATACGGCGTATACCTGCGTATCACGTAGACTACACCACTGGATATAGGTGTGCGTATAGGATGAGCGTGCCCAGAGAGGTTTCCGGTCTAGCTAGCAGGTGAATCAATAGCCAGTAGCCACACGGTGCCTCCTCTTCCTCTCCTCCTCTCCTCCGTACCACTCATCGTCGCGCTACTTCAGAAGTGGTGGCTGCACAGCGGGGTTCTGGCTCCACGTATCCGTAGCAGCAGCAGCAGAAGCCCTCTTGCGCCTGCTCTTGCTCTTCAAGATCCATCTCTAGACACAAGCTTTCCCTTTCTCTCTTTTGCTTCCTTTTTCCTCTTACCCCCCCAACACCCTGCCCCCAAATCTTAAAATAGAAAAGCTTTGGAAAGACTGATACGTTTTGGATGGCTTGCCACACACAAACACACACACACACATACACAAACACACACACACACGCACACGCACAAACACACACACACACACACACACACACACACACACACACACACACACACACACACACACACACACACACACACACACACACACACAAATGAATGTAATTAATAAAAACCTGTCACAAAGTACACGAGAATAGATGGAGCTTTGCTCTCCAACCCTCTCTGCTGAACAATCCTGTCCGCACAAACACAGGCTTGGATACCGATAATTATACGGACAAACACAGAGAGATTCTAAATGCGTTGTTGTCCTGTGCTTCCCGCTCTGTCTCGTGGCTCCCAGCCTCTGGTTATGGCTGTGAATAGATCAAGCTGACCCAGGCAGCAGCTTGGACCCTGCTGACCCCATACACGGTTGACACCGGACTGTGGGAACCAACTATCATTACCCTTCCAACCCATAACATCCCCGAGTTGAGTGCCCGGCCTGGCAGGAGATCCACGCACACACACATTGTGCACGGCTGCCCACATAGTACATGTGTTTTGAAATAGGAAATGCATGGAGAAGCTGACAATAACAAATACGCAAGTATTTAAAAGCTTGCACTCGTTCATTCACATATACGTGCACACACACACAAACACACAGCTAGCATCCTTCACATATTGTGAAACGTAATCCCTGAGAGGAGGAACAGCTGCAATGGAAGGCAAGCAAACACACACACACACACACACAGATCAGCTTGGTAAAGGGACCAGCATGCAACCTATGACCAGTGACCCTTGACCTGTTGGTAGCAGTTACGGCATGTCTTACTGAAAGCATCACATGTATGCACCTGCATGGGGAGTGTCACAATAAATGTGAGATAAGCAAAAACTTTAAAGTACATTTACTTAAAAAAATGCAGTAACATCTATATCTATTTATCAGAATAACTTTGCATTCACTTCATACTCAAATTCCCCAAATCGCAATTGATTTTATTTGTTTCATTATTGGTGAATTGCTCGATGACAGGCTGACTGATGGTTTGATTAGGCACTTATGGAGGAACTGCCAGCATAGCACTATACTGGACGTGGGAATCGCACGCGGGCCCATAACATCAGACAAACAAGCACTTCCGCCCCTAATTGATGTGTAAGTAGTGCTCTGATTGATTTGCAGCGAGCGCGTGAGAGGAGCCCTGCCACACACCGTGTCATAACGAGCCTGCTGCTGACAATTGACAAATTCACACGCGCATGCACACGCGCGCACACACCTACACACAAGCACATGTCGTATGTCATGTGTGCTATATCGCACACATGACATACGACATAGATATACAATTACGGAGCTATTTAAGAGCTATTACGTCGCGGTATATTGCTATATATTTCACTATATTGGAAAGAACAGTTCAACATGTAAATGCATTGGCAACCACTGGTCCATTTTGTAAACACGTAAACATGTAGTAGACGCGACATTAAAGGGGTTACTCCAGTGAAGAGCGACAGTGGACACAGTGCTCACCGACTGCTGAGGACATACTACTGTGTCTCTGGGCACGTCTTCAGGGGTATCACCAACAACCGCAGAACAAGATCCAAGCGGTTTACAGCCTCCTTAATCTTTCATCAACCGTAATACCCCGATAGGTATCAACAGCCGACTGCTGCTGGAAAACACTTCTGACCGATTTATAAAAAGAAATGTCTGAATAGACAAAACAATGGGCTATTCCTTCCGCCACCACGCACGTGAGTGACAGAGCGAAACAACAACTGTATGACAATTTGGAAGGATGAAATGCATGACTGAACGCTGAACATAAGGCTAGGAAAAGATAACAATCTGCTTCGCTAAAAAATAATTAACAAAAAAAATACAATCTGGCATGTTGGATATAATGTTAAAACAGCCTCACCATGTCAACATCCAGCCCAGGGCCGTCGTAAAAAGGGATTATGAATACGCTCGAGCGTTCAGTCGTCTGTCACATACACCGTGCTTCCCGCCGAAATAATCCAGCACCGCGCGACTGTTTTCCTCTGATCGGATCGCTTCTTCTCCGCCTCCCTTTGCTTCAGTCTCTCCTTCCCTCCTGCTTCGCAAATCTTCCGGAGCGAGGGGAGTTGTTACGGCAGAGAAAGTCCAAGCAGCTAAGTTGGTTTTTAAATTACCTCGCACAACGTGCGTATTCCGTGGCGGTGCTCGAGAGTTTCCGCGCTCAGATGGCTCCCCTCCTCACCACCTCGCCACTAGGTAGTAAACTGATGAAGGAGTCCAGGTTGGCACGTGCATTCGGGTGATGGATGGGATGGAATGGATGCGTGGCTGTAACGCGCGACCCTGCGCTGTAGCGTCGACCGAGAGCTCGAAATGCGCTCGCCAACGGTGAGAGAGGGAAGGGTGAAGGGAGAGCGCAGCAAGGGCTGGGACCTGACGTCACGGCGACAAAGTATCCTCCGTGGACTCTGTAATGGTCATTTGATCTCGGCATTGATGGCAGGCCAGTAGCCCTCGGATAATATGCCTCTTCAATCGATGTAGGCAAATGACCATGTGGCGGCTGAATATGTGCAAGACTTTCCCCGTTTAGCCTCGTGAATGTATATTGTTAGTGCTCAACAATGGAAACCTCACAACCTTATTCTTTTCTGGTGCGAACGAGATGGGCACAACTCGTATCAAATAAATAAATGTCATCAACAATGATTATTATGATTATTGCTTTGGAATTGTGTGTTTTTGTGTGTGTGTGACGTGTGTGTGGTGTGTGTGTGTGTGTGTGTGTGTGTGTGTGTGTGTGTGTGTGTGTGTGTGTGTGTGTGTGTGTGTGTGTGTGTGTGTGTGTGTGTGTGTGTGTGTGTGTGTTTGTGTGCGCGCATGTGCAGTGTGTTTGCCCGCAGGTGCATGTGCCAGAGAGAGAGAAAGAAAAAAGGGCAAAATAAGCAATGACACCAAGTGACAGGGTGGTATAAAAACAACATTTAGGCAAACACAGACACACAAGCACGCACTCACGCACACACGTATCAGGGCGAGCTGACCTAGAACTGCAAACACAATCAACAGTGCAGCAGATTCCCATCAGCCCTATGCAAATGAGACAGGGAAGAGGAGCGCCCTATACACTCCTGTAGCACAAACAGCTCAGCTAAGTGCAAGTTTACAGGAGGGGAACACCACCTCAGCCTGATCACATGTATACCGCCACGTATCCCTCCACATGTCCCCTCACACTCTGTATTACTGTTCCAATGGTCACTATTGGGTCATTTTAGACAGGGCCAGGCAATAATTGCATATCAAAGTTAATCGTCTTTGAATGGTACTGTATCTTCATGGAATGTAGATATCAACTCATGGTGATACGGTGGATAAGGTGATGTTTTAATTATCTAAATTGATGAAGAAGATACGCGCGTACAAATATCAACTATCAGCTTTCAAACATCAGTGAGAAAGGAAAAAATAGTTTTAGTCTGATACCATAATTGTCCGCATACCTCCATGTAAGGACCCTCACTAAACTGTTGAGAATGTTATTTAATACATAAGCATATCGTGATCGCATTTCGATATTGGGCAGAATTCACCATAATTATCCCGATAATAAATGTTTCCATATATCGCCCGGCTGTCACCAAATGGCATTGTAGTGAAACAGGGAAGAGAGGGGGAAGGTTGGAATTTAGATTTTTTTTGTAATGAAATTCATCAGAAGATCACACTTGTTCATGTTGTTCATATGAACCAGCCCTATCTCATGCTAAAACTAGCTATAACCTAACAATTGCCCTGCTGCAGATATACAATGTGCCAGTCTAGTTTTGTTTATAGAGTTACCAGTTGCGACTGTAGAGCCGGTAAGCTATCAGCGTAGCATATTCACCTTGTTCCCCCAGGGACTCATACAAGTAGACATGCCATGGTTGGGACTTCTTGAAATAGGCCTAACCTACGCAGAACAAAATACATCACCATAGTACACAGTCCTTCTAGACCTTTTACACAAATCCATTTGTAAGAACAGCTACATCTGCTGTTCTTTCTTGGCGTCCAGTATAGTTTCCATTTCACCTGAAGATGAAGTGCATTTTCCAGTCAGAAGAATTCAAGTCACAGATGCATTTATTAAATGGCATGGGGTATGTTGGTATTCAAGGAACAGAGACACTAGGATTTTAAATAAATAAAGTGTGAAGCCAGTAAAGTGCATTTTTGAGTTCTTGCTTTTGTCTACCAACATAATTACTATATGAAAGGAAGGGGGAGAGGCATG
>NC_082384.1:7287151-7289651 GCF_031168955.1 Gadus macrocephalus
GACCAAATATGGTGATCTCGGGGAAGATCCTGTTTAGCCTGAGTGAATTGAACATGAAATAAACCCTCTTGAGGGCCTAGGCCTATAAAATGTAGTGAAGTGAATTCACAGTTAGAACGATAGAGAGATCATTACTGGACCGGTGGGTACTGACTTTGGCTATCGTAGATTGGGGAAGAAGGTTCATAATAACTGGCTGCAAAATCAAGAAGAGGAGCTAATTGGCTCATCAAAACTGCGAATTTACACACTATTTAACACGTTAAAAGCCCATTAAATAGCCGTCAAAAATCTTTCCCTCCGTGTTAGAGTTGGGGTACAAACGGCGTAAAAGAGAGAGTTTTTAACCCCTTAAATGGTGCATTTGACAGCCTGATGAAATACAAAACTATTAAAAGTGGCGTTGTCAAAGCATAAAGGCCAGGTTTTACATTGATTTAGACCAATTCATGCCTACATGAGCCTTAGTGCTGACCCTTCTGGCCTTCCCTATGTTCTAGCGCTTAATCGCACCTCATGTGATATAATTAGAGCCTCCGAACAAGGCTAAGACTGACTTAAATTCTACTGGCTAATGGGGCAAACACACATGTGCAAGTGGATGTGCATTACACACAAGCACGTGCACAAATTCACATACACACGCACATAAACACACACACTCATGCGCAGAGAGACAGAGAGGGGATGGGAACAACATCTGTCTCAGAGTGCATTAGTGAGCGACTGAGGAGATTTGTAGGAGCTGTCGGGAGACGTCGTGTCAGTTTGTTTCCAGCACGGGCCGGGTCCTCATAAGAGCTAATCTGTCTGCACTCTGTCCTGCTCTCTGTCATATCTAACCAGCGCTCCGCCACAGCACTGCTCAGCAGACGGAGGGGATTAACGAGGGGCGGGATTCCATCGGAATCTATCCATTCAATTGGATTTCCGTTATCGGGGTCGCGATTCGATTTCGGTTTCTTCAAAATGATTCCTGATAAAAATGGATTCTCGTTTCAGTAGCCTACATAGGGGAGCTCATTCCAGGATCTACCCTCCAGTCCAAATTGCGCTGAGAAAGGCGCTATGGCAAATTATGGCATGAAAGCAGAGTGAAGTGTGCATACGATTGTCTGTTATTTAAGTTACATCAACTGATTGCAATCATGTAAACACACAAAGGCAAACCTAAGACAGAAGGGCAGACAACATATACCAGATACCACAACAACAAGTTGGGGTATCATGCTTCAGGGTTGACACTCTTGTCTGTAACTCTGCTTCATTCATCACAAACTACACATAACTCACCACATGACAGGGCCGTCCTATGGGAGGCCTTACACTTGTTACCTGCTCTCTGGGCTATATTAAACAAAAAGGTGCAACGCCATTTCAATTATTTGAAGAAGCCAATCACAAACTACCAACTCCCTTTCCCTCGTAGTTAATAAAAACGCAGGGTGTGATATCTGGGTTAGATTGGCAAACACAGACAAGTCTATGGAGGATCAACTTTTTGACTGATACATGAAAGAAGGGCCACTTAATGCTAATCCCATCTCCATTTGCTTCCTTGATCAACTCTTCGAGAACAGTGGGTGGTGAGAGGCCGAGGTCTGGCAGGGAGGGGGATGAAACAGTCCAATCAATTAATGAATGACTAAATTCTTCTTCAATCGCTTATCCGCTCGACTCTAACGCAATTTCCGTTCCCTTACTGCCAAAGAGCTGTGAAAGTTAACAGTCCCTGGGAGCAGCATGTTTTTTTTTAACAATATTTGTCAAAGAAATTTCCGAAACTTTTTCTCGCCTCCCTGTGCTAAACCTATGCTACTGAAATGTATATTCCTCCCTCCAGAGCATGCTCCAATCCAGCCCTCTCTAAAACAACAGAAAATACTCAATGAAAGGATCGGAGATGGTGAGTTACTTTGACTACAAGAACTGAACTACAATACAAAAACGTAAGCCAAACACTATTAAATTATGTATAAATGAATACCTTAATTAAAATTAACACCATTAGTAAACATGAACACCATAAGTTAGCTATTACCAGACCATTAGTTAACTGTAACTAGTACTCTTCCTGTAAAATGTTAACCCTTTCTTGATTTGTACATTTCATTTTGGCATGTTTGCTGCATGTATGCATATTGAACGAAAAACAGGGGGGGTTGCAGTCTTTCTAATATGCATCAAAAAAGAAGCTTCTCAATCAAAACATCCATCACAAGAGTGTGCCCTTAAATAAGACGCATCCTTCTAACGCCTGTATGAAAAAGTATGGCGTTACCAGCACCAAACAGTTTGGACAGGGATGACAACACACAACAACAACACTTAAAAACAAGCCGTCCGGATACAAACAAGTCAATAATCAGTTGAGCAGACAGATGACTGATGATGACTGATTAGTTTTTTTCCTATTCAGGGAATAGCATGTCAATACACGGTGTCCCGGTAACCATCTAAACTCTATATTAAACCCCACTGATCCCCTTGTCTCTGTGGC
>NC_082384.1:7292151-7297151 GCF_031168955.1 Gadus macrocephalus
AGGTCACTCTGCTGCTGCATCCTTGACCAACGAAAGAGTAAGAAATCCTCCAAAGAATTCTCCTGCACGATAGAATAGAAAAGATAGATGGATCGATAGAGAGAGAGAGAGAGAGAGAGAGAGAGAGAGAGAGAGAGAGAGAGAGAGAGAGAGAGAGAGAGAGAGAGAGAGAGAGAGAGAGAGAGAGAGAGAGAGAGAGAGAGATAGATAGATAGATAGATAGATAGATAGATAGATAGATAGATAGATAGATAGATAGATAGATAGATAGATAGATAGACAAAGATAGGATAGATGATAAATAAGTAGATAGAGGAAATGAAACAAGAAAAAAAAGGTATTAGGAACAGATTTCACATGTTGTTCTGCATCTTTGTGCACACATTCTGAGCATTGTGGTACAAAGAGAGAAGGTGCAACAGAGTGGTCCGCACTCGACGGGCCTGGCTCAGCCCTGAGTGTTGTGAAGTGGGTCAGCAGGGGCGGGCGGCCCCAGCTCAACTCTCAGCAGCCTTCTGGAAAGGCTTTTAAGGTATCCACCAGCAGTCCCTCGCTGGAGCATCTCAATATGATACACACACACTCTGACTGGTCAAGGAGGTCGCTGCAGGACACGCACATGAACCGCATGGTGGAAAAAGACACACCATGCACCAAACTTAAGACGGGCTGCTAAAGTACACAAATACACACACAGCAAGAGGCCTTTTTTGTATCTTTTCTGTGTGCGGGCGGGGTCCATCCTACGAACGCATCACAACTTGTTCTGACGGCAGTGTGCAGTAAAACACGAGATATCTATAATGCATATTATTTATAATACATTATATTTGCTCTGCCGACAGGTTGAATCCAGATGGATTTTGAGGACATTTTGTAAAAAGAAAACTATGACAAAAATGTCAAACCCAAAACAATGTTGGAGGGGTAACATCTCAGTAAATGCTTCATATATTTTTAGGCAGTGTTATTTCTGGAATAATTAAAGTGCTGTTGGGATAGTATGTAACATAACTTAAACTTGCAGTGTTGTGAAACGATAAGAAGACTTTCTCATTTTTCCTGACATAATGTGGTTTGTGTGCAATGTTGTCCCAGAAACGATAGAGTTGCAGTAGTGCAGAGCAGCCACTAGTCTGTGCTGTTACACCACTGCTGTGTGTTTGTGCTGCTGACCGACTTTCTATAGGCCTACAAGGACTAGGCCAATGATGGCAGCATACATTAAGTGGGAAATCTATTGACGTAAAGACCACTAGAGACTAATTTATAGATGGAAACTAGGAAGCGGGTCAATGCTGCTGTGCTCCCCCGCTTCAATGTCATAACAGCAACAAACAGCCTATCTGAATACATATCTAAATTCGTCCAATTATTTCCACTGTAAGTTAACAATGCATGTATTCGTGAACTTGTGTACCCTTCATTGTAAATTGTGAGGACCGGTAGTTAGCTACCTAGTTAAACTATACGAAGAGCTTCCAAAGCTAATTCAATCAATGGAAGGAAACGACTGCCACAGACTATTGTTTGGCGTCAGCTTCGCTTTTGTTTGTGCCGATACTGTTGTGGTTGTTTCCTTCCAGCGAGCTTCTTATGGTGTGCTTTCTGGTCGAGACCTTGCTCGTTAGAGGGAATGTGGATCACCTGTGCTGGCCCCACTGAGGTAATTAAGACCTCAACAGGGTTTTTACAACAGATCAGCACTTTGGAAAATAGATCATTCTGCTGGCAGGCCTTTTCTACTCTCTACTCCTCCTCCACTAGGGGAAGCAGCAATGGGTTTGTCCTCATTTATAGAGATGGGACTTCGATTTCAGTTATTTGTAACCATCGTTTTGTAGAGGTAGCTCTTATGTAGTGTTTTCATGAAACCAATCTACTACCAGCGCCAGGCACTTTTTAGACCTCCCAAAACCTTCCTGTTATTTTCCATTGTAAGATCTTTGTTCTTCTGGTATAGCAATGTTTCATCTTTTGAAAGAATCACACTCTCTGGGTCAGATGTGTGAAACACATCGGCACTCAACAACGGCCCATATAATCCCAGAGGTATCAGACTAAAAAGCAGGCCGGTACAGTGGAATGGAGCTCCTTTTGAGATGTATTTTTGCATTTATTTGATGGCACATGCTGGTTCCCACAGCAGGCATGAAAAGAAGCCTTAAAGTGTGTGTCGTCTGGATCGGGGGAATTGGGTAAGGAGGCCAGGGGTGTCAGAGATACCACAGAGGAGACACATTTAACTCTCAAATATGGCAACACTCTGCAGAATAAACCAGAACACTGGCATGATTCCCCTTTTTTTAAAGAACCAATGACTGGTTTTTTTTTAAAGAACCAATGACCAGTGACTCCTCTTTAGTAGTGCTAGTGTATTAAGACGCTACACATTTAAATAGATTAATATATTTTACAATCCTTTCATGGCGGGAGTCAATCTTGGTAAACTTGTTTACAGTTCAGAGGTGTGCGCGTGCCCTGTGCGAATTGAATTTTCTCCGGAACATTCTTGAGGGCGCTGAGGAATGAGTTGGCATCTTCAAGGACATCTCCGAGCTGCATGGCACACTTTTGCAGAAACGATTTTTTTACACATCTTGACTTCATCGTTGTCATCGCACCTTCCCTCAGCCTCCTGTCTGAGCATTGGCGTCAAGGTTTGCCCGTCCTAACGTGGACCCCGGGAGAGAAGACGGAGTAAATGGCGGCAGCAAAAGAGGAAGGGACATGTGGCTGTAGCTCCTGCTAACATCCACCATGCCAGTTGGTGGCATAACAATGAAGGACGGAAACAGATTTGAAATGTGCGTCAAGCGGTAATCCTACGCACAGAAATATTCAAACTTTGTTCAATTTTAAGCCAAGAGAACTACAGCTGTCAAGAGTTATTAGACTACCCCAAGAAAGTATTGGAGACTCGGTCCAACTCTATTCTGCAGATTATTATTCTTTTGTGAAGTGGGGGGGGGGGGGAGGGGGGGGGGGGCATGGAATTTCCGTAAAAATCCAAAATAAGATTTAAAAATTGACTATTAGCCTCGTTTGGCAGAGTAACACTTGGAGGCTGCAGAATTAACTGGCCAATACACTACGCTTATTTCCAATTTTCCTTATGAAACAACCTTTAGAAAGCCCAACTGGGCTAAACACTAGCTTATTGTGTTGTCGCTGTATTCAACGTTTCTATACTGTCCCATGTTTCTGCCGTCTGGTCAGGAATCTATCCTTGTGTAAGGCTCACTGTAACCGCAGGATAACCAAGTGTCTGTCCCCCCTCCCCCTCCTGGGAGGTGTGCATGCGGGTGCTTATCCAGCATGATAATACGCCATTCAACCAAAGAAATAAGGAATACAAATCACACAGGACCCTCTACCAGGGCCACCCGGATGTGAGGGTGCTGGGGGGGCCGGGGGCAAGCAGAAGGGCGCGATCTGAGAGGATTCTTCGGCATAGAGTGCGGAATTATCTAACGGCCGGGGCAGCAAATTACTCAGCCGCGTCCCACTTTGGAGACGCATCACAAGGCCAGCCGCTAGAGGCCAAGTGAGCGAGTGAGGGGGGGGGGGGGGGGGAGACGACGACATGAAGGAAGAAGGGGGAGGTGTGCGTGGGAGGTGGGGAACCAGGGGGTTGGTGAGTGGAGTAGGATGTGGTGCCGATGGAAAACAAAAAGGTCAAAGCGAGTGGGAGATGGAGGCTGTGGTAGGGAGGTGAGGCAGTGCCGCACCCCCCAAACCTCACAGCTACAGTACAAGGGAACCGGTACCAAGGTACAAAGAATACTGCACATCTTGTTCCTGCCTGCCTTCAGGCCTGCACCTGACGGTCCGAGAGCTAAGCGTGTGTTTCCCCGTAGCAGGCAAAAAGAAAGAGAATCACCTCAGTGCCAATGTGCAAGAGTTAGGGAGAAAGAAAAACGTGGCGATATTTCTTTCCGCCCTATAAGGACAGACGGGGCGATATTTCTTTCTAGCCTTTTCCCTCCTCTCCTCTATTTCATCTCCCCTTACAGGACAGGGTGTTAATTTTAAAAAGGAATAAATAGAATGGGATCAGGGCAAATCATGTCGTAGGGCTGGTTCCTGGCTCGGGCCGGCGTGACCTGACTTTCATATATTGAAGTCGCACGGCAAATGTTAGAGTGATATTGGAGTCGCGGTACCTAGCAAGGGACGAGAGTGCTGCTGGAGCAGAATCAAAATGGCCACTGAATTAGTGCGCTGGGGCGTCTAATGAAAGCTCAGAGTTTGACTCTGTCTAAGTGACCCATTTCTTTCCCCTTTCTCATTTCCCTCCCTTTGCTCTTTCGCTCTCTCTCTCGCGCTTTCTTTTACAGATTCACACCTCACAATCACACACATGCCTGCGTCTACCTGAGTCATTCAGTGTGTGTGTCTTTGTGTATGTATATATATTGCATCTATATTCCTCTCTCTCTCTTCTGTCCCTCTCGTCTTGCTGAGAGAGTGGCCCAACATCCTCCGCAGGGAGGAATCTGCATAAATTTCATTACGCCGTCTCATAGAAGGGACTATTGTAATATGTGCTTGCCTCTGACCTCACCGGTGTATTGGGGTTCAAGGACCCTCTGGGGGCCAGGGAAGGGGTCGGCTCAACCGGGTCAGCCATGATGAGGCACAAGAGGAAATATGATTTCCAATGACCAGAACCTCTAGCAGATGTATAAATGAATTCTAACTATTTTAGGGACAGAACATCTCAAATATAAAAAGTTTATTATAGGATACACCATATTGTTGCCTTTACTTTTTGAGTTCAAAGCCAATGATTGATTTTCTTCGGATGTTCAATGATCATTTGTGTGTGAGTGCTTTTGTTGCATTAACTTTAAAAGCCAAAGAAAAGCTTTAAAAGCCCATATTTCTATTGAACTAGGTGTTGATGCATCAGTACAACCAACTCCTTGCAAATTGTTCAAAAAAGAAGAAAAAAAAAAGGTCAATCTAACAACCTCATTCTTTTAATCGTATCCTGG
>NC_082384.1:7299651-7304651 GCF_031168955.1 Gadus macrocephalus
ATCAAGAAATGCACCATAGGTGGAAAGCAAGGCTGCGGCAGTAACTCAATATTATTGTTCATGGTCTTTGAGTGGTGTTGAATAATAATGGAGTAAAGATATCAACGTATATGACAATTCACACTCTTTTTTTTTCTCAATGAATTACCATTCGACAATAAATAAAGAGAATGAGGTTGGAAACGTCAGCTGGAAGGTATTTTTAGGCTTTTGTATGATACCATACTTAAAATGAACATACGATTGAATGTAATGAGCCTCACTATTGTGTGTGTGTGTGTGTGTGTGTGTGTGTGTGTGTGTGTGTGTGTGTGTGTGTGTGTGTGTGTGTGTGTGTGTGCAACCCGGTATCACGCCAAGGCGTAAAATAGATACGTTTGTCCACATCGCAAGGCGTGTTCAGGGTCACGCTTTGCCTGACCAAAGCGTCACCCTGAACACGCGTCCTTCTCCATTCGAAATTAATGGGGGAATAGCACCAACAGGGGGCGATACGTTCTCCTAGCATTTGGTGAAATTGTTACGTAGCCATATTAATCGTTATTATCTGAATGGGAAATGCAATATTTTAGGACAGATACACCATTAAACGTGTTTCTAATGACATTTCTAGCGAGAAATTTACATTTTCCTTGCATAATCTTCAGTCAGTGAATGTGTATGATCTTTATTAATCTTTATTATCTGAATGGGAAATGCAATATTTTAGGATCGATTCACCGTTAAACGTGTTTCTAATAACATTTCTAGCGAGAAATATAATTTTTACTTGCATAATCTTCAGTCAGTGATTGTGTCTGATCTTTAGTTTGATAGTTATTAGGAAGATTTAATCGTCTCGCTCGCATGTTTCAACGACGTCAGGTTGTTAGGGACGCTGCTTTCGCTAAACTAGCAGCTCACGTGTTTCCTGCGTTTGTGTTATTAAACCGTTACTTTATGTAACTTTTAATGATATTGTAATAACCACAGGCGAGGTATTGAGCGAAGTAAGCTTGATAGCAGGTTTATTGGATTCCACAATCGGACAGGCAGGCACAGCTCCACCGGAAAACTGCCCTCTCAGAAGGCCCGCCCCTTCCTCCCAAACCCTGTGACGTGAAACACGTTTATCTGAGAGCCAACCCGTCGCCAAAAGCTATACGTTGACAGCTGTACGTTTTCATTCTCACACTGGATTACGTCGCATTTCAACATAAAATAGCGTGTTAGCACACACGCACGCACACACACACACACACACACACACACACACACACACACACACACACACACACACACACACACACACACACACACACACACACACACACACACACACACACACACACACACACACACACACAATGCATTTCGCTGCTAAAACAACAACTTGGGCTGGTTCTAGGACATTTTGGGTGGATTTTGAACGGTATGTGGGCACACTGGGCAGGACGTTTTTTGCATGCAGGACCTGGCAGCGAATTTTTTTTTTGCAGGGTGGTAGCGGGAAGCTCGTGAATATTCATGAGGGAACTGATCCCTGATTGGCTGGGACTTGTTGGCTGGGACTTGGCTCGCTACGCTGGGACTTTGTCAGAGGGCTTGTGTGAAAATCACGAACGCAAATGAATTAAACGTTGTTATAAATCAACACGAATAATGTGACACATGATACCCACCTACTACACGGCAACTCTATAGCTACCTTTCTGTAAGTACAAACGTTAGCTCACTCGTCTAAAAGCCCCTGTGAAACTGTTATGTGTCACGGGGGCTACTGTAGTAAATCCTTTTTGTATTTATTATATTTTATAACGTTATGTATAGCGCATCAGCAAATGAATTAAACGTTGTTATAAATTAACACGAATCATTTTAGCAACAATGTGACACATGATACCTACTATACGGCAACTCTATAGCTACCTTTCTGTAAGTACAAACGTTAGCTCACTCGTCTAAAAGCCCCTGTGAAACTGTTATGTGTCACGGGGGCTACTGTAGTAAATCCTTTTTGTATTTATTATATTTTATAACGTTATGTATAGCGCATCGAAGTGCTTTCGGTAGCTGGTGATTGTTTCCAAGTTGTTTTTTTCTAATTGTTGTCCATCCATGTCTTGATATTTCCATTAAGATTCCATTCTGTTCTGTTTCTAGAAGTAGTGAGCATAATGGCAGGATTTATTAAAGCTTGCAACATTTGCCAGACCCATGTCAACTTTGAGGAGATGGCGCTGCTGGAGGTTAGGTGTAGATGGATAAGAATAAACCGTATGATTTCTGATATTTGTTTATAGTGGTTCTGCCACACCCCACAACCAATTACATTATAGAAAGAAGGGCCATAAAATCGGTAGGCCTATCCATAGAATATTTTCGCGTAGGGCTAAATGAATTTTAATATTGATTTTCACCTATCAATCCACCTCCTACACGGCAACTCTAGCTACCTTTCTGTAAGTGCCAAAACAAACGTTAGCTCGTAATGCTAACTCGTCTAAAAACAACTACTGTATAACATGTGTCACACTATTGATACAATGATTTGTGTTGATTTATAACAACGTTTCATTTATTTGCGTTCGTGATTTTCACAAGCCCTCTGTTTTCACAAGCCCTCTGACAAAGTCCCAGCGAGCCAAGTCCCAGCCAATGAGGGATGAGTTCCCTCATGAATATTCACGAGCTTCCCGCTACCACCCTGCAAAAAATAAACTCGCGACCTGGCAACCCTGCGCTGTTGCCCGAGGTGCAGAAATGCTCCGGAACAGATCTGGATCTACCATGGCCAAAATAATTGTCATGAATACCATGAATAGATTCATGCATTATCATTCAACTTTTTACAGTATTTAATACTGTAAAAAGTGTTAAATAATGAAATTTTAATACCTTATTCTAGGGCCTAACTGGGACCTCCGCACCGAAACTTGGCCCGGTCGGACCCCGAGGGCAGGCCCCCCCTTCCTGCCCTCGGGGTCCGACCGGGCCAAGTTTCGGTGCGGAGGTCCCAGTTAGGCCCTAGAATAAGGTATTAAAATTTCAGGGCGGTAGGACCTTCCTATCTCAAAAACTGTTTTTCCACCACATTCTGAACCATTAGGTCTTGCAGGCTACACTTCTGAGGGGCTTTGTCCAAATGACACTCCATTTGGGAAAACTTTTTTTCTCTAAGGGCTAGAACTCCAAATCTCGGATATGTCGTACACGGGGCCCCGGGAAATGTGTGTAAACATTTTAGCATCCCTAGCTATCTCGAAAAGGTCGGCAAAGGGGCGTGACCTCCAACAGTACAGTAAATGTACATAAGACAGAGGTTAGTTTCTAGTCCCCATTTTTTGTGGGATGGAGGTGTACATTTGTGGCTAAAGGTGTGTAGACACAGCTGGCCTGTGGCCACGTTTTTGAAGTCGGGGGTCAAAAGGTCAAAAGGAGCCGGCACCACACCGCTTATGAGATAACAAAAAGTTAATGTGTGTTTCTCTCATAACTTTTTGTCATTATTAAAGAGAGGCCTGATTCTCAGATATGCATGTTGGATGGCTAGGGTGTAGGTCTGGGAAGAACTTCAGGCCAAAATCTTGCAAGCGAGCCGCTGGGTGCAGGTGCAACGAGATGGAGCACTTGCTGAACCTTTCATAATCTTCGCTCTGTGAATGTAGGATGTTTGGTCGGATGTTACGACGAAGAATCATAATGTGAATGGGAATATTCTATAAATCTCTTGATATCATCTTTCGTCTCAACACTTCTGCTGCAGCCACTTAAAGTCTCACTCCGAGAACCTTAAAATATGAATCAATCCATTAGAAGTATGAAAATATCTTCCCGGTGGTGCAACAGAGCAAACAAGGTGTCCTTTGACATCTACGTTTCGAGACGATTGCAACAGTGCCACACATGATCATATTTGAATATGTTTCGGGGTAGTAATTAGCTGTCGATTTTGCAGGCCTTTATCAATAATGACCAGCTATAGATTTGCTTCCCGATGGAGATTTTTGACAAATTACATGTTAATTAACCTCTACACGTTAAGCTGAGTCCAATGAGATCAAGCTTGGCCTCTTGCTACACCGAGATCATGTCCTAGACCTAGGTGTACCATGTAAAATACATGTTACCATTAGCTAGAGTGTCGTTCTTGGTGTCATTGGACTCAGCTCAACGTGTAGATGCTAAATAACATGTAATTTGTGACAAATCTTTATCGGGAAGCAAATCAATAGCTGCTCAGTATTGATTAAGGCCTCCAATTTCGACAGCTAATTACTACCATTAAACATGTTCGAATATGCTCATGTGTGGCACCGTTGCAATCTCCTGGAAGCGTAGATGTTGAAGGACACCTTGTTCGTCCTCTTACGCCACCGGGAAGATATTTACATGCTTCTGATTGACTAATGAATTGATTCAGCTATTCCCCCAGAAGTCTGGGGTCAAAAGGTCAAAAGGTCAAAAGGAGACGGCACCACGCCGGGGTGGATCCAGATCTCGGGCAACAGCGCAGGGTTGCCAGGTCCTGCAAAAAACGTGCCCCCCACATACCGTTCAAAATCCACCCAAAATGTCGTAGAAGCATCCCAAATAAAAAATGATATTATTGGCCATTTTGGCCAACGTTTTGAAAGTAATAATATTTGAGGGAATATTTTTTTGTTGTTGTTTTAGCAGCGAAATGCACCGTGTGCGTGTGTGTGTGTGTGTGTGTGTGTGTGTGTGTGTGTGTGTGTGTGTGTGTGTGTGTGTGTCTGTGTCTGTGTGTCTGTGCGTGCGTGTGCGTGCTTGTGTGTGCTTGTGTGTGTGTGTCTGTGTGTGTGCGTGCGTGTGTGTGTGTGTATAACACGCTATTTTATGTTGAAATGCGACGTAATCCAGTGTTCACGAAAAGTACACTGTCAACGTAGGCCTATGCTTTTGGCGACTGGGTTGGCTCTCAGATATACGTGTTTCTAACAAGATGATATCATTAAAAGTTACATAAAGTAACAGTTTAATAACACAAACGCAGGAAA
>NC_082384.1:7312547-7362547 GCF_031168955.1 Gadus macrocephalus
CGTTCAGCAAATTACTGATGCAGCATTTTCGCTCAATAATGGACCATTAAAAAAAAAGTGTCTGCATTAATACCTTAGACCCGCCCTTTAACATATATGTAATGTATGCTATCTAGAATAAAACAACTCAAAATAAACAACCAAATATTTTGCAGCCCATATCTCAAAAATAATTACTCAGAATACATTAATAAAGTTGTATCCCAATTTACCTTCCTTATATTGCAATAAAATAACCCTCAAAAAAGTTAAATGATAATGAAGCTCTTACCTTAGCCAGGCCTGCCCTGTGCGCCCCTTGAGATTCCATGTAGACCAGGTACTGGTTGAAGTCCCTGAACTCCTCCATGGTGGGCCTGAAGGTCATTATCTTGCAGGTGGGGTTTGCAGGGGTGTACACCTCTGCACCCGCCATCCTGTCGCCTCACCAGATAGCTGAAAGATGGAATACCTGATTGAGAAACGTTAATTTGCCATTATAAAGCTTATTTTTTAATATTTAATCAAAATATATAATCAAGGATTATGTTAGTTGTTCATTGTACGGAATTGAGCATATTAAATAACCACAATCTAGACTGGTCCAAGGGGGAAACATAGTGAGGATTACTGGGTTGCTATACAAATGTACCCCACTAGGTGGAAGTCAAAATCCTCAAATGAACTGGCCCTTTGACACAACCTCCATCAGGTTTTGGGTCCCCCCCCCGCCCCCGTCCCACTCCCAACTTGTTTTGGGACAAAGGAGCTCATGGCTTCCATAAAAATAGCAAGATGATTGTTGCCTTTTATTTATTATTGTTTTAACGTTACGACACAACGTGTTCAAACTGCGATACGATCCAATGCGTTACAGAGTATACGCATAAACAAATAAAAACAAAGCAACGCCTTTTATATTATCCATCTGTAGGCTTATAAGCAGCTCACCAAACAATAACAGGCTCATGTGGGAAACAGAGCTAGGCCAACCAGCACACACTTTACACTCTTGTTATCTATTAATTGGAAAGCTCAGATAATTTTTTTTTAAAATAGCATTGTTCTTAAAACGAAATCAAAACCCAATATCAAAATCTGCGTCAAACCACTATTTAGGATATTGGTATAACATCTATGTGTATTTGAGCGTAGCAGAATGCTAGCCAGCTAGCCTACGTTTTGTTATGATGCACAGCAATGGCTGAGCCCCCGTCGCTCGGCTGGGAAGATAACGAGCAGAAAATGTTAGATTGGGCTTCAAGGAGCGCTCCTCAAGCCAACCCAGGGCCTGGTGGTCAGCACACACCGGACCAGAGCTCAGTCCATTGTTGTGAGGTGGCTTGAGGACAGTTTAAAGGCGTGCTAGGTTAGCCTCCAGCTAACTTGTCAATGCAGTGAGTTGGGATTTAAATGCCCCTTGCAAGGTGGCTGCAGAGGCTAGGCCGGGTTCTTATCTCAGTGGCTCCAAGTAGAGTGGTGGATAAATCATTGATCTTCATCGCATTAAAATGCAAAGAATAGTGCAATGCTCGCGTTCAGGAACAGATAGATGAACAATAAGAACCAAAGTACCAACTTTGTCTTCCCCTAGCTGGTTAGGCTAGCTCAGCGTCTCGTAGCTGGGTGAATACACCACATTAAATGCAATGGAGTCACGAATAGCTTCACCTGCAGTGGACTCCAGACAAACAGCGCCTAGTTAGGAAGATTACCGGCGGAAACGTCCGGTCTGTGTCCTAATGTTTTATTTTACCTTCGTGTGCAGACACTGTTTCTTAATTTTCTTTATCCACCTCCTTTCGTCCAGCTGTTTCACATGACAGCAGCTGGTGCTGCTGCTGGTGGTGATGGTGGTGATGGTGGCTTTCGGTTCGAACCATAGACATACAGACATAGACGCCGCATTCACCACTTTGATCCATTAATTCGATACGTCAACGTCAACGCCATATTGGAGAGGCCCGGACTGGAATGTAAACAAATACAATTAAACGGTTAAGCTGTTTTTTTTTCTGCATTATATTCATTTGACATCCGTATATATATATATATATATATATATATATATATATATATATATATATATATATATATATGTATATGTATATATATATGTATATATATATATATATATATATGTATATATATATGTATATGTATATATATATGTATATGTATATATATATGTATATATATATATATATATATATATATATATATATATATATATATATATATATATATATATATATAGTGGTGTGTGTGTGTGTGTGTGTGTGTGTGTGTGTGTGTTACTCCACGTAGATCACAAACACTCAAATATAAATATCCAGATAAAAAGCACATCCCCGGTTCTTGTATTATTTTACAGGCCATTGTTCGCCTCCCCAATATGGCGGCGACTTGACGTACGATCCCAAAGCCCCTGCGGCTTCTATGCGTATACGTCTATGGTTTGCACTGGGGGAGTTCCAGATGACGGTACAGCAGGCCGACGCCGAAAGGCTGCGTTGCGTCACGAGCACCGGAGTTGTGTGCATGGGATCGGTGTGTTCTCTCAGGAAACTCCCATCACTGCGTGTTCAGATCTGGTGCTCGGTTTATAGACAACGAATTATATATTATAACATAATGATAAGCTTGTACGAAAAGGGTCCCCACCTGTGACTAAAAACAATTGGATACATGTAAAATATATTTTTTATTTTTATTTTTAGATTGATTAGACTTACAATAATAATTTGTTTAAATTACTGAAACATACTGTATCACCTATTGTTTAACAAAACAGTAGTTCCCCATATGAAATACATTTTCGTACGTACAATTATAAATAGTTAATCTATGATACTTTTTGGTCGTCTTTATTGGGTATATGGAGTGCATTATCAATAGTTTGCAATCGATCGGACGGGTACTCTGTGTGTGGAGAGGAGTGGCACACCGGCGTGCAGTAGCGCTCCGTAAACTGGGAGGGTCGCCAGTGACTCTGCAAATATGGCTGCTCAGGATGAACTCAGTAAGTTTCTCTGTTGCGTTAGTGCTTATTTGTTCAATCTATTTCAGTATTGCCTGTACAAGTGACTGGTGGGCGTCCGTTTAAGTGAACTGCTGTTTCCAATGCTATCATTTCAACTGATGATGAATAATTTACGTTTGTAGTAACGTTAAATTTAAAAGACTGGTGCAGGGACATTAGCATGGGAAGCTACCGGCCTTTGCTAACTAGCGTGCTAACGTCAGAGGCCATTTTCCCAGTCATGGTCAAAATGAAAGTATCGCAGTTTAATAATTTGCCATTAAATGATCATGAATGGTGTGTTTATTGTGCCTTTAATGTGTTATTGAAACACGGAGTTGAATTGTCACATTGTCATGTGAGATTGGAGTCTGAACAGCGGTGAGTCAGTGTGTAGCCCCAGGGAGGCATGCCTACATAACATGTATGTTTGGTGATATTTGCAGCACAAGACACGCTCATCAGAGCCACCAAATCTAGTAATACTCTTATTTCAGTTATTTCCATTTAGCTCTCATCATAACATGTCTTCAGAACGTAATTGACAGCTTTCACAGTGCAAGCCATGCAAGTTATACCCATTGTGGGAGTTGCATCACTACCATTAAATGGGCAATAACGTAGATGTCTTTCTAACAATGACTCGTCAGAGCATAGCAGGTGATTCCTTGACAGAGTGGAACAGATCTTAAAGGCCCATGTCGTTTTCTTTTGTCTGACAGATCAGTTGGAACGAGTGTTCCTTCGCTTGGGCCATGCAGAAACAGACGACCAGCTACAGGACATTATATCCAAGTTCCTACCCCCAGTACTCCTTAAACTCTCCAGTGTCCAAGAGGGCGTACGGAAGAAGGTAATGCATAGGTTAATGTTCGGCAGCATGCTTTGTAACAAAACTGAGATTTTGTATTATCTGTCAGTTATTCATGCAACCACACTTGCAAAACTTAAATTTCTGCTAATTTAATTATCCTTCAAAAAGAGGATACACAATCACTTTGGAAGTCATTCTCTTATTACAGTGGAGTTACTGTATCATGACTGTTCCCTTGCTAACAAATGTATACCTTTGCCTGCCTCTTGTGCTAGGTCATGGAGCTGCTGGTCCACCTGAACAAAAGGATCAAGAGCAGACCCAGAATCCAACTGCCAGTAGAAACCCTCCTCGTCCAGTACCAGGACCCCGCAGCTGCCTCCTTTGTTACGGTAAAATAATAATCATCATGTGGCAGAAGGTGACATCTCCCATCATCTTCTGTACGAAAGCAAAACCCATAGAAAAGCAAATGGATTCACCGCATTTAATGTTGCATACAACATTGTGAAATATGAGTCCCGTACCTCCCTGTATTGGCCGATAATTGGTCCTGGGAACTCTTTCAATTTTGCCATTGCTTAAACCGTGCCATTTAAGGCGTTGTTATCATGAATATATTTCAGGGTCAAAAATTAAATACAGCACAACTGTATGTCCTACTTAGGTGAAATGTATTTACATTGCATGCATTGCATTTAACTCATAATGCGTTGCCTGTTGGCCATCAAAAGGGTCTTAAAATAGGACCACGTGATCCAAAAGGATATTCTCTACTTTGACAGTGGTGTTTATAGGGTCACGTGACTGTGACCAGAGAGCAGTGTAGCTATTTATAGAAATCCGTACGTTGTTGTTGACCAGGGTGCGGGTTGTCATAATGTGTGTGTGTTTTTGTTGTTCTAGAATTTCACCATCATCTACATCAAGATGGGCTACCCCCGTCTAGAAGTGGACAAACAATGTGAGCTCGCCCCAACTCTGCTCACTGCCATGGAGGGTAAACCACAGCCGCAGCAGGACAGGTACACACACGCACACGCACACACACAGAGCACACACCCACCAACAGTCGCACATGAGGAAGCATTTTCCAACCAATAAAGAAAAATCACCTACTCTTTTGAGTCTGAAGTTATTTATATTTTTCTTTACAGTGTACATTGCTATTTCATGCATAATATTAAATACAAAGGAGAAGAGAATCTGTTGCCTTTTGAGATGCATATTTCAGAATTAGTGCCTTATTTTATTCTAATAAATGTTCATGGTTTTATTCAAGCCTTAGGAATTGAAGTGTATTTAGTCTCCTCCCAGGATCCTAATATTTGAGTTTATTCTTTCTCCTGTTAATTCCCTCCGGCCCCAGCTTGATGCACCTGCTGATCCCCACGCTGTACCACATGAAGTACCCGGGGGACGCCTCAAAGAAGGCCTCTCCCTTCATACTGATGGAGAGACCCAAGACAGTTCAGCTGCTGCTTGAGTTCATGCTGGAGGTCCTCCTAATGCCCTATGGGTGAGCAGCTGCAGCACACTCTCCTATGGATAAATATGGATTTATTCTGATATTTTTCCATACATTTCCAAAACTTCTTTATAGCATTTAATTCATATTCAAAACCTTCCCGGGGGAGTCAAATGGTTATTCTTACCTGCAGGTTTGTGCTGAACGAATCACCCACCCGACCCAGCCCCCCCTCCCCCCAGGGAGGTGCAGTGGCGGGGGCAGCCCCTGGCCAGGGTCTCCCCCAGCCTCCCCCAGGCATGAGCGTCTACGCTGCCAAGAGGGTGATCGGAGAGGCCCAGTGGAGTGCTGAGCAGCTGGAGCAGGTATGCAGTGTCCCCACCCCACCCCCCCACCTTTCACTCGTGGACAGAATTGCATTGACTCACGGTGGACGTCTGCGTGTTCTCGGCAGTGTAAGCTGGGCATCGTGAAGTTCATCGAGGCGGAGCAGGTGCCCGAGGTGGAGACGGTGGTGCACCTGGTGGTGGCCTCCAGCGACACCCGGCACAGTGTGGCCACCGCAGCCGACCTGGAGCTGAAGAGCAAACAGAGGTGGGTGGCACGGCCCCCGGGATGTTTACCCCCACAGACAGGGTCCACTGTGCATCCTCAAAGATGCTGTCACTATGTGCTTCATACATCAATGTGCTGCCTTCTGTTGATTAAAGTACAACAAAAGATACGTTCTATACATGTGTACATATATTACTGACTAATACAACTATAATTTCATAAAAGCTGATAGTTTAAGATTAAGCCAACACAGGTGTTACCCGTTGTAGCACTTGCAAGAAAAGAGGATTTAGTATCATAAACTAAACAAACTACAAATACAACTGGTAATGGATGAGATGTTGTATCCCCTCCAACCACATATAAACACTCACTATGGTGCATTGGAGGTCTTAAATAGATTAATTATGTTTTGATGGAAAGGCTTCTACTCTGACCCACATGTGTTCCTCTCCTCAGCATTGTTGACTGGAACAATCCTCTGATCATCAACAAGATGTACAAGGTCTACCTGGGTGACATTCCCCTCAAAACAAAGGTCAGTGTTCAGCTGACTCGGTTTATGTCATGAGGTGTTTTTTATGATTGCAACAAAATGACTGTGGGTTGATTCTAGGGAGTGGCTGTAAAACAGGAGCTCAAGCACGAGCCAGTGAGCACCCGGGTGAAACTGAAGATCCTGCCTCACCTGCTGCGCTCCCGGCTAGCTGCGGAGTGCTTCCCTGCCAACATCCAGGTAACATGAACTAAAGGCCATTGACACAAAATGTATACACTATATAAAGACATTTACCATTTGGTAATGTAAACACTATATAAAGAGATTAACCATGTGGTAATATAAACACTATACAAAGAGATGAACCATGTGGTAATATAAACACTATCTAAAGACATTAACAATCTGGTAATATAAAGACATTAACCATGTGGTAATATGAACAGTACATAAAGGCAATTACACTTAATATAGACACGATATAAAGACACTAAACATGTGGTAATATAAACACTATATAAAGGCATTATACACGTGATAATATACACTAAATGCATACATTAAACACGTAATATAAACACTAAATAAAGACATCAAACACGAGCTTGTACGCATGATTTACTAGGACAGATACTAACTCTTGACACGCTCATGCACATATCTGTTTCACCACCTTCTCAAGTCAATGTTTATGCCACAGGGTTATGTGTCTTGGTAGTAAGCGGGCGTGTGTCCTATGTGTCCTCACATGTTAATCTGTGTCATCAGGTGGTGTATGATGGTCTGTTTGGAGCCAGCACCAACAACAAGCTACTGTCTCTGACCCTGCAGTTTGTCCATCACATCTGTATGGTGTAAGAACACTTCTTGCTAGCCCTTTTTAGTAGCTATTTCAGTAATACACATCGATGTGTGTATTTATTTTACTTTCATTTTTGTCCTGTTGAAATCAAATTTCCTTTTCCCAATTACTAAACAATGTGCTTTTTTTTTCTTTTTTAAATTGTATCCATCTAATTTGTCAATTTCTTTATAGGTGCCCTGACAGTAACAAACCTCTTGGGCTGATGCTGCTGAACGGCCTGACCAAGCTCATCAATGAATATAAGGAGGTAGATCCAGCAACGCAACTTCCACGTTAAATACTACCACAGTAACTCCTCCCATACTACCAAAACTATTTCTTCCATCCTAACTCCAACTCCACCCTTACAATCACTGTTACTCTTCACATTCTACCGCAATGACTCTTCCCAGACTACCACAGTAACTTACTCCACCCATACTACTTCTGTAACTCCTCCCAGACTACCACAGTAACTTACTCCACCCATACTACTTCTGTAACTCCTCCCAGACTACCACAGTAACTCCTTCCATACTACCACTGTGACTCCACCTATACTATCTCAAACTCCTCCCATAATAACACTGTAAATCCTGGAATAATACCACTGTAACTCACCCATACTATCACCGTAACTCCACCCATGCGACCTCTGTGACTCCTCCCATAAAAATTCTAGCTACTTACCTCTTGACTCTGTTTGCAGGATCCTAAGCTACTTTGTCTTGCTTACTCTGCTGTCGGGAAACTCTCCAGGTATTGATAATCCAAATAGCTATTTTAGTATTATTGATTTGAATATTGATTTGATATTGAATTGTAGATTTATTGCGTATAATTCAACGTGTACTCATCTCCCCTCTCTGCTAGCCGCATGCCCCAACTCTTCACTAAGGATATTGCATTGGTGCAGCAGTTCTTTGAATCAATGTGCAAGGTAATTTTTGATAATTAAGATGTATACGATATTGGAGTCTGTGGTTTCTGAATCGCAGACCTCTGTTTTAAATCCATTGAATAATTTGTTGCTGCTATATATTGTGTATTATGTACCTGTTTAATATGCAGTTTATTTTAGAATAATTACCGGCTCATTGGACATTGTTTTTTTTTTTGGACATTGTTTTTTTTTTAAACATTGCCCTGATGTATCGCAGGAGGAGTCCGATGTCCGCCTGGCCATCCAGGAGGCCCTCTCCATGATGGTGGGGGCGTACACCAACCTACAGGGGGCCTTGCTCAACCTCATGGAGGCCCTGGTGGCAGCCTACATCGTCAAGGTAGGGCGGCCGGCTCAATCTAGATCTGTGGTCAAATGCGAGAATCAAGTATTCTCTTCGGTTATTCACTCTTTAATGGGTAAGAGCGGAGTGATTATGGTGTAGTTTGGACAGTCATGCAACGCCCCGTAAGCTCCCTCACACTCCACTGGGTTCCTTCTCTCCAGCCGGAGGTGCAGGTGCGCCAGGTGGCCATGAAGTTTGCCAGCACGGTGTTTGCCAGGGACCACGTGTCCTCCAGATACCTGCTGCTGCTGGCGGCCGGAGACCCGTACGTACACACTCTAAATCCACAACGACGGGCCCCAAACCAAAAATCACTTGTCTGTATTCATGAACCCAAAAAATGTAAAAAAATTGCCTTCTGCCACACTTCTGTTGCGTGGCTGTATTGCTGTTCAGGCTTCCTCTATTTCCACGATTAAGGCGGGTGCAGCCAGATTGTATTTTCGATTGAACCAGGATCAATTCATACTACTGCTGTGTAACTGCGTCCCTTTTAATATACAATAAGTTGTTTTAGAGTTGCATTTATTTTTTATTTTAGTTCACCCCAGTGAACGTGTGTGTGTGTGTGTGTGTGTTGATATCCCAGGAGGGAGGAAGTGGCTGGGGAAGCTCAGAGGGCACTGAAGATTGTTCCCAACAAGAAATCAGAGAAGGAGGGCTCCAAACCCATGCCTTCCTTCCCAGACATGGTGGCCTATGTCCAGGAGAAGGTAAGGCCCTGAACGCCCTGCTCACTGGAGCGGACGGCACTTTGTTTTCCTAGGAAGATAAATGTTTGATAGAAATTGAACATTTATCCCCCATGACTAATGTTTACAGCCTTGTTTTTTGTAATTTTTTTTGTATTTGGACCAGAAAGTAGGAAATTTATTATTTTTTACTGCTCAAAATATAGATATTGAATGGATATAAGCATTGCATACGTTGCATGCAGTCTGTGGTCCTGAATAAGCTAACATCATTCATTTCCTAGGCCGCACAGAGGTTGAAGACTCCCGCCAAGTACATTGTAGGAACCGCTACTCTTCCTTTTAACCCGTCTGCATTTCGAGAGGTAAAACATCAACTTTTTGTACACATTCTATCAAATGTCAGTTTGTGTGTATGTAGGGGCAGTGGGTAGGATGTAATTGCATTTATTGGATATATATTCATAAGTATGTTTTAATTAGATTAAAATCACATGAACATTGTAATTGTTACCGTAGAATGAGCCCTTCAGCAGGTCAGAATGGACAAATGAGGACAAGAGGACAGATTTTCAATCAAAAAAATCTAACTATTTTACTTTTAAACTTTAGTTTGACAGATTAAATAACTAAAAACAATAAATTAATCTATCAGGGAACCTCATCACTTTACACTGGCTACTCAGGCCAGTACCGGTCACTGTAGCTTGTCCTACCTCATTGGAAATAAAGGGGTGAGGGAGGGGGGTATTCAGTTGATTGACATCTGCAACCTCAACTCTAGATGCCACTTAGACAACACACTGCACCTTTTAAAGGTAGCTAAATTGGTTAAACGTCTGTGATGTCATCGGCATCCCCTTGACAACCTGTCTGTTGTACTTCCTCTTCCTCGTCTACAGATCATGCTCTACCTGAGGATGTGTCTGGCCTACAGCGCCGGCACCACGCCGCTTTCCAAGAACCTGGTTGACATGCAGGACGACGCGCCCGCCATCGGCCGCTACATCCACACCCTGCTGACCTCTGACCCCCAGCCCCTAGGGTCGAAGGGTGCGGAGAGCAACCCTGTGCATGTTTACATGGACCTGCTGCAGCAGCTCCTGTCGGCCATCGGAGGTAAAGACACCTCAGGTTTTAGGTTCTCCTTGCATTATTTTCATGAGTTTGTATTTTTCTTACATTTTGATGTTATTATTTGCACTGTTATCCGTCCACAGGGATTCCAGTTATGTACTGTCTTCTGGAAGTGGTCTCTGTGTGTCCAGAAAAGCTGGCGCCAATATTTGTTGAGAAAATTGACTGGATTAAAGTAAGTTAATATTCACTGGACTCTCTCCTGCTGTTGGTGGTCATGTATAAAGCCTTATTAGGGATGGATCCATTGCCTTGTGGTGTATGGAATAATATATTTATCATACATAAAATGAAGGCCATCCTAAATGTCGGCCGATCTCACACACAATGGTTAGAGATCCCATACTTGACAAAGCTTCACCAGCTTCCCCCTGGAAGTTTCCCCCCTCTCATTTCTATTGACATATGTATAGGTGATTCCTTCTTCTCTATATGTGATGTCTTCCAGAGTCTGATGAACACCAACAAGGAGGACATGAGGGAGCTAGCAGCCCAGCTCTATGCCGTGGTGGTCTCCACCATGTCTGGCGGTGAGCTGAACACCGCTGTTCACAACCTGGTCAAGATCACCAAAGACCACCACGTGCGTGACTGCCCTCCATCTGCCTCTGTTGAATGATATATGAACGCTTTCATTCTGTTGACTTCAGACAGTGAGATATTGATGCAAGGTCAATATTGGTACTGAATAATTTGTCTGACTAACCATGTTATTTGTTGTTGTGTGATGACAGAGCCCCGAAACCCAACACGGCGCCATTTTGGCTCTGGGCTACATGGTGGGCAGGTACATGAGCAAGAGGAAGGAGTACGCCATTGACGATTCTCCCAATAAGATGGAGACCGGCGTGTCCAAGGACGATGATGACCTTGTTTCCTTGGCAACCAAGACCATTGGTACGTATTCTCGTGCGGGTGTGTTCTGGGACCACTAGAATGGAAGCGGGCGCTAATGAAAGTCTGTTAAGTATTACTGGCCCCTTCACTGTCACTCAAACAGAAATTGAAATTAGGGAATGAGGGTAAGTAATAAGGGTCGGGATTTATTGTCCTTGATCCTTATGTGGTCCGATTTTTTTTTTTTTTAAGGTTCCTACTGCTTTGGTTAGTCACTGACCTCTGTGTGTATGTGTGTGTGTCCCTCCCAGGTTGCTTCCTGGACAACAGCAGTGCATTACTGGCCGTGGCAGCCTGCACTGCCTTGGGGGAGGTTGGCCGCAACGGGTCCTTGTTGATCCCTGCGGAGGGAGAAGGCTTCACCAAACTGTCCACCGTGGACAACCTGCTGGCCCGGATCCCCTCCGGCAAGGAGACCCTCAAGGTGTGTGGATATGTATTTGTGTTGATGTGTGCTTCCTGATAGCCATTGTCCATTATCCACGTATTCACAAAAAAATTTTGCGTCATGGTCAAATCGTTTTATACTGTATATATATCCTGTTAGTGTCTAAATGCTTCACAGGCCCACATTTTGCGAGGCAGTCATAACACTAGCCTTTGGGATTTTCCCGTCTTGTACTTCATTTTGGGTCTAGGGACTAATGCAGACTACAATTTTAGAAATTTGTCCGGTATTGTGTGACAGCATTGCAGCCGTTATCCGCAAACCAGGCTGCAATTTAATCCTTCGGGTAAATGTAAACTCTAAAAATGAAGCTCTAAAATAACTTGTTTTACCACTGACTGTTATATTTGTTTGACAACAATGTAGAAAGGATTGTTTTATAGAAACACAACTTTGATGCAACCAAGTATGGCTCAAGTTGAGGTCTCGCTCTGGGAGAGTGGACTTGTGACAGGAAGATAAGGGTGGAAACGTGAGTGAGAGTTGGAGAGAAGTGCCGGCAAGAGGTTGTTTTGTTGTTCGTGTTATCTAAAAGATTAGGGTGCAGGAGGGTTGATATATTCTAATGACAACAGGGATGCAACACGATTTCTGAGTGTCAGACACAATAACATACACGGATCAAGCGAAACGTAAAGGAAAAAAGTTGTATTTCTCTGTAGGGATACTTTCCATGAAGTCGTCAAACGCTTATGATAACCATCTGAGCCTGTTGATGGTAAAACCAACCCTTTCAGAGGAACGTACATTGACAGGGTACTACTGCCCCAAAGGATTGCATTGCAGCCAGTTTCACAGATTACAGCTGCAGGTTTCTCGCTCAACACTGGACCAAAAGAGTTGTCTGTTAGTCACTCAGACCCAAATTGATGGAGAAATAGGGTAGAGGTCTGGAAATCCCCAAGTTATCCTTTAATCATCATTAAACTGCTGCATTTGGCTTGCATGGCAGCAGTTTCCTTACGGTACTCAGCTAGTCAAACATCACATGCGCTCTATCCTCCCACCGCGTCTCCTGTCGTTAAACAAACAGCCCTCAAGTTGCACTGACTTGAAGTCCAAATTGCCTTCTTCAATTTACCAATTTACCATTTTAGTTTCCACTTGATCAGGGCCTCTACCTTTTTGAAAATATTCATATAGAAATAGTTTTTTTTGTTTTCTTTGACCATTTTACTGCCCTACAACAATCAATTTAATGACTGCTTTACGGAAAGACATTAAACCATATGTCCTTCCATAAAGCAGTCATTAAATTGATATAATATACTGCAGATACGACAGTATACACCAAACTAACGGCCTACTTTATGACTGCATATCCCCAATATATTACCCCCTTGTTGATCTTTTTTTATTGTTTTCGTTTTCACCCATAAATGATAATGTTTACTTGCATAAAATAGAAGTGTGTGTGTCTGTGTGTCTGTGTGTTTTATTGTCTAAGCATAGTCAAATGAGCTGGCAAAGTTAGTTTATCCCTGCTAGTTGTGCACGTAAGACTTTCTATGTGACAAATGGAACTGAACTGTGGGTTTCAGATGAAGGAGAGGTCCATCCAGACATTGGGCTCTCTCCCTGTGGGCGATGGAGACTTCCCCCACCAGAAGAAGATCATCCAGGGACTCATGGACTCTGTGGAGGTATGAACCTATCAATTATTTCCATCCTTTCTTTTTAAAGGTTTTAATTTTGTTGTTTTGAGGTTTCAAATGATTTTACTTCTGTCCTTAAGTTCTGTTGCCGTTCTTAACCATTTTACTTGATTAAATTGGTTTTAATCTCTTGCTCGCTCTCTCAGGCCAAGCAAGTGGAGCTCCAGTTCACGGTAGGCGAGGCCATCACAAGCGCTGCCGTGGGAACCAGTTCCGGCGCGGCCAGAGACCCGTGGACCTGCCCTGAGGACGAATACAGCCCACCCAACAGTAAGCACTGTAGTATAGTGTTTGTCCACTAGAGGGCGATGGGGTGCTTTGTACATTGTAAGAAGAGATGTTAAGCATCATCTGAACCTAAAGAGAATGTTTTTATTCGCGAGAGGCTTGTCCCTTGACTTTCTCTTCATTGTCTTGTTTTGTAACCGAATGTTGAAAGGATGGCGCAATAGGGGTGTGACTCTGTGGGAGCAGGTTATGGGGAGTTTGTAGCCTGGCACCGCCCACCTACCTACTTCCGCTCAATTTTCATTTCACTTCAGTACTAGGTCTGGGTCTGCTTCATATGCATGGGTTCTTTGGAAGCCCGATTTTTTGCGGTCTAATCAGCGAACAGAGGGAGTGGCTGAGAACGATGACGTCGAGGTCGCTCGCCAGTTTCAGTTGTAGTCGGAGGAAGACTAGGAAGACAATGGAGAAGGATACGAGAGAAGCTATTCGGTCTGTTGTGGGATCGCTGCCGAATATCGATTAATTAAAGCCGGAGCAAGGACAAGCTTTGCTGAGTCTTGTTGGTGGCCATGATGTTGTGGCGCTTCTCCCCACCGGGTTCGGGAAAAGTATGATTTTCCAGCTGGCTCCGTTAGAGGTGAAGAAGCCGGTCCCGTCGCATGACATACGTCACGACCAAACGCTATGCGATTGGTTATGGCAGATCCAGAGTGGCACTGGGCAGATCCAATCATTTTAAAACTTCGATAGACACCCGCCTCCAAGTGAGTGAACGTTTGTCAATTGGGCAGTTCCAGACCTTCTGTACAAATGAAAGGAAGTACGATGGTCTGGTAGGACCAGGCTAGGGAGTTGGAGGAGCAAGTTTCAGAATGTTTGAGTTTTAGTTTTTATCTGTTTTGATTGTTGTTTTTTTAGGTTGGGTTTATGTTTCGTTGTTTTTTTTTTCTTATCCTTGAAGGTTTTTCCTGTTTTCAAGGAAAAACATTCTGAATGACCTGTATTCAAGGAAAAACAGGAAGAAACCTTCCAAGAACAGACAGAACCAAACACAAACCCAACCGAAAAAAATAAAAACCAAAACAGAAAAAAGGGGAGAAACATCTGAATGAATGATTGGTTGTTTTTGCACTATATTTAGCAAATAATAACTATTTTGAAGCATAATTTAGGCGTACGGTTTCAATCATCCTTCAAGAGTGACTTTCTCTGAGATATAGTAGGTCATTCAGACATTTTTCATAGTCAATCCTGATCCATAACAACATATCTGTCACCATTGCGTCAGATGTGAAGAGCAACGATGTGGTCCCCTGGGTCCTGAACGCGGTGCTGTCGAGGTACATCCCCAGCCAGAATCCCCATGTCCGGCAGGCCGCCTGCATCTGGCTGCTCTCTCTGGTCCGCAAACTGGGAAACCACAATGAAATCAAGGTACCCTGGATTTAAAGATGGACAGAAGGCTGTAGATTCATACTTCAAACAGTTGTAGAGTTCATCCAACAAATTGCATATGTTCGTCTGGTAGCAAATATTGGTCATTACAAAGTACATTTTCAGTTTTTTGTGTTTATTAAGATGCTTGCACACTTGGCCAAAAAACACAACAAACTCCACCAACCCCCAACATGGGGCCAGTCTGCCGTACCTCTGGGTTGTTGTAGCTGTTGTGTTGTGTTGAACAAGTCTCGTCAGGGGCTGTTGACATCCTAACGTTGGGTTTCTGTTTGTTGGAGCACTGTGCGAGCCCTTTTATTCACAGCATTCCTTCTGGCAACCGTGATATGATTTGTTCTGTCTCTCAGTCCCACCTGAAGGAGATTCAGACGGCTTTCATCTCCATTCTCTCCGACCCCGACGGTAAGACTAAGATCCCTATGACGTCCACTCCTGCCCCACTGTTTTCATTGTTTAATTCAGACTCCATGTCTAACGTTTAGGCAGTAGTTTTTCAGTAGCACTGAAAAACCACCACCTTTCTACTCTATGTCCCTTTCTCCAACTCATCCCCCGTCTGTCCTTCCAGAGTTGAGTCAGGACGTGGCGTCTAAAGGCCTGGGCCTGGTCTACGAGATGGGAGGGGAAGGCGACCAGCAGGAGCTTGTGTCCACGCTGGTGGAGACCCTGATGACCGGCAAGCGGTGAGAAAGCACCCTCCTGGTCTAGGCTGCATGGGGCGGTCAGAGAGGCCTTCTGCTGTGTTGTGTGGTGAAGCTTAGCTACGGCAGAGGGCCTGAGTTGGGGACAGAGGTTGATGATGTGAAAGTAATGACCACTGTCACCAGAATCAACAAGTCGTTTCTCGATAAGAAGTGTAATGGGTGGTCTGTTCTCTGCAGAGTGAAGCACGCGGTCTCTGAAGACACAGAGGTGTTCCAGGGCGAGGCTTTGGGAAAAGCACCCGACGGGTGAGCTATGTTAACTGAATAGTGTCCATTTATTTCTTTTCAACCTCCTTCACATTTAGATTAGAAGAATTTAAACATTTCACTAAACACGCGTTGAATAACGTTATTTTTTCATCGCCGTGATTTCTGGCAGTCAAGGGCTGAATACCTACAAGGAGCTGTGCTCACTGGCCAGCGACCTGAACCAACCAGATCTGGTCTACAAGTTCATGAACCTGGCCAATCACCATGCCATGTGGAACTCCCGCAAGGTATATAAAGCACAGCTGACCCATCAATAGTTAAATATCGGGACCTTGGCAGATTTTCTTTCTACCGAGTAAGCACTTCAGCGTGAATTATATATAATTAATGATTTTAACCTTACTTTAAATAATAAGTATCATTACTGATGGGGATAACATGATTGATAGCCTAACTCTCGGGGCTTTCCTCAAATTTGAATTATTATCTGCTACTACTTCTGTCTGTCTAATGTGGTTCCCTGGGTCCTGTACCTCCTCCTCGTCCCTGCAGGGGGCAGCCTTTGGCTTCAACATCATAGCGGCGAAGGCCGGGGAGCAGCTGGCCCCCTTCCTGCCCCAGCTGGTGCCTCGTCTCTACCGCTACCAGTTTGACCCCAACATGGCCATCCGCCAGGCCATGACCAGCATCTGGGACGCCCTGGTCACCGACAAGACCCTGGTAACCCAACACACTCGTCCACATTTGGGGTGGCATGCGTTTCATCTGGTTGACCTGTTTCTAGCAGTTAGGAGCTATATTTGAACTGCAATTTATTAGAAATTTAATAGCCAGCTGTCCGCTATAAGCGAGGGAAATGCACTATGAGAACATTAGTTTATATTTGACTGTGTGCCTCCCTCTGTAGGAGGCTCTGTAGTTTTCATCACTCCTGCCTATTTTCTGACATGTTCGCTGATCTTTCGGGCAAACATCTTGCATGTCAATCCCATTTGCACACAAGGCAGCATGATCGCAACACTTCTTAATAGGGGAGGATCTTAGGGAAGGGGGAGGTAGCAGGCATTCGTTGGCTTTTAGTATTTTTTATTTATTTTTGGTCCATGTTTATTGATATGTTTTATTTTCTTCTCAGGTTGATAAGTATCTCAAGGAGATCCTTCAGGATGTCATCTCCAACCTGACCAATACCACATGGAGAGTTCGGGAGTCCAGGTACAACCACACACAGACACAGCCATTGTGTGTCTTTTGGAGAGTGTTTGGGTGTATCATTGACGGGGAGAAACGGGAAAAGGCTGGGTATTAACTCCCTGTTAATGCACGCCTCACCCGCCTCCCACATTCATTCATTACTCCACATGTCTCACCCCTCAGCTGCCTGGCCTTGAACGACCTCATCCGCGGCCGGCAGGCGGATGACATCATCGACTACTTGGCGGAGATGTGGGAGACCCTGTTCAGAGTTCTGGATGACATCAAGGTGAGTTCATGACTTTCTTTTACACCACAAAAAGCTGCCATTTCTCAGCATGAAGGGAGCTTCTGAATATACTGTGGCTCAATATTGAACATGGCTCTTGATAATCAAGTTGGCTATAATATATTGATCCTGACTGATCACTTTTTTCAGGAGTCTGTTCGTAAGGCAGCCGACATTGCCCTGAAAACGCTCAGCAAGGTAAGCCGTGTGCGTGTGTGTGTGGGTTTGTTTCATTGATTCTCTTATCACACATATCCTCTAGTGCAAAGGCCGAAACTTGTAACATTTGGACATTCTTTTGTTAGATAGCCATTCAAATCTAGTTTTCAATGGTGGTGCTCCCACCATTCAGTTGCGTCAATAGAAATAAGAGGTTGCGGCAAGCAAGGGGTTAATGGTTTAAGATTGATATTAAGCAGTGATTTATATGTTTAAACGAGGCCAAAATAAACCAATAAGCTCATTATTATAACGGATTGGTAATAAACATCAATGGAGCAGGTAGCAATTCTTCCTTTTATGGTGAACTGTCGCCCACAATAGCTCCTGTGAGATTTCTCTTAAAGTGATTAGTTCCAGTCCAACCACCCATTTGCTTTGTGATAATTGAAGGTCAACTCATACTATAGAAGTGTCACTTTACTGAATTTTTAAGTAAAGTGACTTTACTAAAGAAAACCCAGTGATCATTCAGTGTTTGAAATGAGGTACTCGGCCAGACCCAACCCCCTAAACACCGGGCTCCCTCCCCAGGTGTGCGCCCGTATGTGTGAGTCCACGGGCACGGGGGCCCAGAGGACGGTGGCCGTGATGCTGCCCACCCTGCTGGAGAAGGGCATCGTCAGCAACGTGGCGGAGGTCCGCTCCCTCAGGTACCCCTCTGCCCTCATCACACACAGGAGCTAACGCCCGTAGACGAGTCTTATAGAGCCAGACAAATTAATGAAACTAAACTCACTGCAAGGGGACGACCTAGCGGAAAACTTTGGGTTCCTAATACGTGTAGCTCACTGCACTGCCTTTTTTGTTGAAGCCGAGAAAAAGGCAGAGCAATATGCTGCTGCTCTTTTTTACTCTTGCACAGAAACCATTAACTATGCATACCTAAATCTGCAGTGACGTTGTTTCCTATCTTTTTGGGGTGAATTATGTTTAAATCTGGCCTTCCAGGGCAGTCTGCCAAATGTACCAGGTGCTCACGGCAGAAGGAAATAAGGTGCCCAGCTTGGCAGAAACAGGAAGCAGAACACTGGGGTCCCCATGGGGCTTGTACATCAAGACGTCACAATGACGGCCTCCATTTCTGATGCATTGGAGCATTGGCTTATTCATCTTGAAATGATTTGTCATGGGAAGAAATTGTTGTTTTCAATGGCCACAGCGTTTCTTATGGGAGACGCGGTGAAATAAAGTCTTCATTAGCGTACGTTACGTTAGTGTCGAAGCGCCCTGAGCAAGACACCTAACCCTTACCCAAAGCTGTCTGTCTCCTTACTTGGTTGACACCGCTGTCTGTATGATTGTGAGTTCAAATGGGTAAATGTAAGGCAATATTGTAAAGCCCACTGGTTAGAAAAGCGCTACATAATTACAGTCCATTTACCATTATTATACCCATCTAATACTTGTGCTCTCATCCCCCCCGTCCCACAGCATCCAGACCCTGGTGAAGATCAGCAAGACGGCGGGCGCCCGGCTGAAGCCCCACGCCCCGCGCCTCATCCCGGCACTGCTGGAGGCCCTCAGCACCTTGGAGCCCGCCGTCCTCAACTACCTCAGCCTCCGCGCCACCGAGCAGGAGAAGGTAACGCCCCCCTTGGAACCACATCTGGTGGGCTCCCATGTTGGCGCGGCTCCAGGAGTCTCACCCTCCCTGTCCCTGTGCTCCCTCCCCAGAGTGCCATGGATGCGGCCCGGCTCAGCGCTGCCAAGTCCTCTCCTATGATGGAAACCATTAACATGGTAATGAAAAAAGGCCGCTTTTATATTGAAATGTTCATGGGCCCCTCACACCTTCCCGTTTGAATGAATGCAGTCATGTTTGAGCCCCCACCTGGCTCATTGTTGCAGCGGAGCCTATTTTTTGTGTGAAAATTAAATATAGCTGGTAGCCTTTATGGCCTAAATGAAACATTCTCTGGCGGGGCGTTCATTGAGTGTTACTGTGATCGTCTTTTGCTGTATTTTGAACTTGAAGAACAGCCAGCTCACGCAAACACGTTTATCTGTGAGACATGTTGAACCAGTTTTAGTTTTTCGTTTTTGTGATCTGATTGAATGTGTTCACACCTGTATTTGTAGCCACCTGAAGTTGATGTTCTGACACCTACTTATATCCTAGCTGTGTTTTTAAGAGAGCATATGCCCTGCTGCGTGGCTCGATTCATTACACCCTTTAGAGAATGCGGTCACACTGAACACGTGTGTTGTGTGTCCAGTGTCTGCAGCACCTGGACGTCTCTGTGCTGGGAGAGCTGGTGCCCAGGCTCTGTGAGCTGCTCAAGAGTGGAGTGGGACTGGGCACCAAGGTACGTACGCACTACGCACACATATGAACATGCAGGCACGCACGCTCATACGCGTGTCTATATGGTGGAGTTACACGTGCCGGGTGTTAATGCTGGGATGCCATAGCCAACCTCATGTCTGTTAACATCTCTTCATTCTGCCTCGCCGTGTCTCTAAAGGGCGGCTGTGCTAGTGTCATCGTCTCTCTCACCGTTCAGTGTCCCCAGGACCTCAGTCCGTACTCAGGTAACGTAAAAGAACTCTGATCAGAAGACCCGTGTGGAGCGAGTGGTCCTACTAGTCTGTGTGTGCTAACGTTTGTGTGGCGTTTTGTGTTTTTTTTTTTATATACAAAAAGGGAAACTGATGAGTGCCCTGCTGAGCGGCATCCACGACCGCAGCAGCGTGATGCAGAAAGCGTTCGCCTTCGCCCTGGGTCACCTGGTCCGGGTACGATCCCCTTCTCCCCTGGAAGAACCGGGGATGTGTTTTGTTGTGGCCTTAAATGACCAGCAGTCCGTCCCCTTTATGCCGTACTGGGGTTTCACAACGATGTTTTTGTTGTTGTGTTCCTCTGTCAGACGGCCAAGGACAGCAGTGTGGAGAGGCTGCTGCTGAAGCTCAACACCTGGTACCTGGAGAAGGAGGGTGAGTGCTGCTCATCAGACTCTAGAGGGGTAGCAGTGGATAACCAAACCCCCTGACCCCATCTTTAATCAATAGAATTGTGGGGCATTGTGGGGCTGCAGGACACCTGTAACCAATCCTTCAATTCCCTTTGGATAAGTGGTGGACAGGTGTGTCACAGTGCTTATCCGCAGGTGACCTGGTAACCCTATCAGACATTCAGAGATGGTGCATGCGATACCAATTGTAACCTACAGAGGGCGTCCTCTACAATGCAAACCAATGTACAAGTGGTGTTGGGGTTCGGTTCTCCTTCAGTGTATTCAATTATTTGGCAAATTGGAAACGGTGTCGTCTTTCTTCGTACTCCCCCCCCCCCCCCCCCCCCCCCCCGCATTCTTTCCTTGGTTCTGACCCTCAACCGTCTCCCTGGGTCCCGTCCCCCCAACAGAGCCGGTGTACAAGTCGTCGTGCGTGCTGACGCTGCACGCCATCAGCCACTACAGCCCTGACGTGCTGAAGGGCCATGCGGGGTTGGCCCTGCCGCTGGCCTTCCTGGGCATGCACCAGCTGCCCGGCCCGGACGAGGAGCAGGGCGAGAGCCACGACGCCACGCTGTGGTCCGAGGTGTGGCAGGAGAACGTGCCAGGTGAGGAGGGTGGAGCCGTTCCATGGACTGGTGGTGGTGACGGGGCTGGCCTTCAAGGCTTTGTGAAAAAATCTTTTGTTTCTTTGCTTGGGTTCCTTTGCATGTAATGAGATTGTGACTTCATATAATGTCCTATCATTTATATTAGTCTTTTTCGTCGTTTCAGCGTTTTATAATGTAGGCTAATGTATTCAATATTGTTGTATAATATTAGTATAGTATTAGTATTATTATTAAAGGCACCCAGTGCAACTTTCGAGGCTTAAAAATAAACATTAAATTTCTAGTCTTTTTTACACGTAGTAAGTTTCAATAACTCCATACCATTACATACCGACATTTAAGCAGCAAAGATGAGACGTCGTTGTGTGGTGAGAACTGATACAAAATCGATAACAACAACAATGCCGCCATTTTCTTTATTTTTTGTAACCTACAATAAATAAAGCAGGCTTCCAGTCAATGGAAAAATGGCTTCTCCCCACCGGCGATTGTTGTTGTTTACGATTTTCTATCAGTTCTCACCACACAACGACGTCTCATCTTTGCTCCTTGAATGTCGATATGTAATGGTATGGAGTTATTGAAACTTACTACGTGTAAAAAAGACTAGAAATTGAATGTTTATTTTTCATTGAATGTTTACATAAAGTTGCACTGGGTGCCTTTAAGATATTGCGATTGTGTGACTCAATTATTTGGGCTTATGTTCGCTCTATGCATTAATCTGCATCAGCACAAGCTCTTTTCTTAAATGCATACACAAGAACCAGCATGCTACCCACAACCCTGGGCATGCTGCCTCTCAGACATAAGCATCAAATCAATGCAGTGATCTGGCTCATCAGGTGGGGGGCCGACCAGCTCGCCTTAAACCTCTTGATGTGTCACACTGACAGCCTTCTTCCCTTCCGCTTCCCTCGGACTCCAGGAAGCTTCGGAGGCATCCGGCTCTACATGACGGAGCTGATCACCATCACCCAGAAGGCCCTGCAGTCCCAGTCCTGGAAGATCAAGGCTCAGGGGGCGGCTGCCATGGCGACGGTCGCCAGGGAGCAGACCGGCTCGCTAGTGGCGCCGCACCTCGGCCTGGTGTTGACGGCCTTGTTGAACGGCCTGGCCGGGCGCACCTGGGCGGGCAAGGTACGAGGGGTCTCCTGCACTGCAGCTGGGAGGGTGGTGTCTGCGTCACTGCAGCTGGGAGGGTGGTGTCTGCGTCACTGCAGCTGGGAGGGTGGTGTCTGCGTCACTGCAGCTGGGAGGGTGGTGTCTGGGTCACTGCTGCTGGGAGGGTGGTGTCTGCGTCACTGCAGCTGGGAGGGTGGTGTCTGCGTCACTGCTGCTGGGAGGGTGGTGTCTGCGTCACTGCTGCTGCCGCTCACCTTGTTGGAGGGTGGTGTCTGCGTCACTGCTGCTGGGAGGGTGGTGTCTGCGTCACTGCTGCTGCCGCTCACCTTGTTGGAGGGTGGTGTCTGCGTCACTGCTGCTGGGAGGGTGGTGTCTGCGTCACTGCTGCTGCCGCTCACCTTGTTGGAGGGTGGTGTCTGCGTCACTCCTGCTGCCGCTCACCTTGTGCTCCTCTTGTGTTTCCCATTTCTTCCAGGAGGAGCTGCTCATAGCCATTGGTTCAGTGGTGTCTAAATGCAGGTTGGTATCGCAATAGCGGTCAGAAAAAAAAGAAAAGGGGGGGGAAAGTTTACCGGAATAAAACTATTCATTGAGAAACATTCCCCGAATGAATTGGCAGGTGGATGGTCATGTTTCCTCTTTGGAAACGTTCTAGTTGGATTTCTTTGGAATGCGGTTTATAGCTTCAGTAGAAGATTGCATAGTGGAGGTTTTACTTAAAAGACCATTCAGACAATGTTCCTGGCTGTTTGGACATAGATCTACAACACATGGTTTACGCCCTCCATTCTCAACCTTTCTTCTTTCTCTTTCTCTCTCCCTTTCTCTCTCTACTTCAGCGGCGAGCTGCAGAAGCCGTGCGCGGGCCAGCCCACCGTCCCGGAGGTGCTGGAGCTGGTGCTGAAGGAGTGCCGCAAGGACAGCCTGGTGTACAAGATGGCCGCGCTGCGCTGTGCCGGGGACGTGCTCCAGAGCAGCCAGGAGGACCGTTTCAGTGAGGTGGCCGAGATCCTTTTCCCCCTCATCAAGAAGGTAGGACGGTCGTCTGGAACGCTCGTAGGCTGCTGCATTCCCTGCTGACTAGAACCCTTTATCCCAAAAAATGTGTGTGCATATGCAGGTCTTTTTTTCTTCTGCCTATGAAAGAGTAGAAATGGAGGCCAGTGAAAATGTTAAGCTTGTTAATTATTTTCGTATCCGTTCAGTTTCACTTTCAAATTCTGGTTGAAGAACAAAATGGTTGCTGCATGTTGTTCCTGTCTATTTCCGCGCCGACGTACAGAACTTCTACGGACGTCATTGCGTTAAGCTGGAAACGGGCCATACTGGCCTGGTCATGAACGCAGGTTGTAACCTTTGCCACCAAAGACAAAAGTCTGGTGTTGGTGGGTTTCTTGTACTGTTGGAAAGGGATATTAGTCTAGCCTTTAGAGTCTTCATCATTGGTACCCAACTATTGGTGCCTTCTTTGTGTACTGTAGGTATTTGTTGTTATCCTTGTAAGCTACTTTTACTTCCTAGTACGCTGCTCTTGCGCAGGAGTACGATACGGTTAAGTTATTCCTGCTCCTCGATCCAGCATGTTGGATGATAGCGATGGGGTGGTGTAGCGGTGGATGCCCACCACGCTGTGTCCAGTCCAGTCACCCGTCCTGTCCCAACAGAACTCCCCCCAGGGTGTGGGGGCCCTGCGGTCCCGGGACGACGACGACGATGACGACGACGCTAAAGACAAGGAGCGGAAGACAGACGCCCTCCTCTGCTCGTACGAGACACTCGGCAAAGCCTGGCCCAAGAACCAACAGACCCAAGGTGAGACGTACACGGTGATGGTGAACTGTAAACAGAATAGGTCAAAGGGCGTTGTGTTCCTCTTCTATTGTATATATTCCAAAGATCTTCTGAACAGTCGTTGGCCCTCAATGTCAAATAAATGGTGTGTACTTTAAACTGACCCATATCGTTCAAATGTATCCCCGGCAGCAAGCGGGTGTTTTGATGAACAAACAAGTTGCCTCGACGACCTGTGATAAACGCTTGTTGACTGTCAGTTGACGTAGAGCTGGGGTAGCTTGTGTTGAAGGATATTACTCCCACACACACTGAAGCTCTTGTTTGTGTTTATGTTTGCGCAGCTCGTTTCCAGGTGGACGTGTGCTGTCTGATGTGTGAGAAGCTCAAGCTGAGCACATGGAGAGTGCAGCTAAGTGTTCTGCAGGCCATGAAGGCCTACTTCCAGGGGTATGCACCATCAAGTCTTGCTTCCACATATTATTTAATTGTTTGCAATTCGATTTTAATAGTTTTGTTGTTGTTTTTTATTAACTTTATTGATAAAATATACAAGAACATTTTCATAACAGTACAAGTTTTTTGTTTTGTTTTTACCTCACAAAATCATGTACCATGTACCAGAAACAGAGCAAACATGAAAACAAGAAACACCCCCAACCCATGGTGACCCCCTTACCAACCCCTGCCCCTGATCTCTCAGCCTTTCAAGAAAAAAAAAACTTATTAAAGAAATACAGATATATGATTCAAACATAGAGAGAAGAAAAAGGAAAATAATAATCAAATAAATAATCACATTTTGTTAATGCTGTACTCTTTCTTTTACCAAATTGTAAGCTTCATCCCTTGCTTTTAGGGTTTTCAGACTAGCTCCATTCACCCAGGCCACAGATCTCTCCCATCATAACTATAACTAGAAAAGAGTTGGCCCACTTCTGCCAAGATAATGTGTGAGGTGGTTGCCATTCGGGGGCTAACATTTTCTTTGCTCCAGTGAGACCAGCCCATAAGAATACGCCTCTGCTGTAGAGACAATTCTAGACTAGTCAACATTAAGTAAAAGTAAGGTCGGTGACAATGGGATATTCACTTTCAGCATGTCACTTAAAGTGGACCATAAGTGTCCCCAAAAGGCAAACACGCTGGGACATTCCAAATTTACAAATGTAAAAATGACCCTAGGGAATTAAGTGTACATAGGTTACAGTTAGGAGATGGGATGATTTTCATTCATTGGTGATTAGGGTTTTTGGAAGTTTTCCCATACCCAGCAAATGTCTTCCTCATCTGCAGAGGAAATAATAGGCGTATATATGTTTGTGGGCAACATACACTCCACAAAGTGTATGAGTGAAGAAGTGCTCACTCTTCCATCTTTCCATACAGCCCGTTCCTTAGGCTGTCATCCAGAACCTATCGAGCCGTGGTTCCCTCAGTCACTGTGGTTTTTTTGTGCAGGTTGATGCTACTGGAGAAGAGCCACCAGGACCCCACCACCCTGTGCCTGATCCTCACAGAGACCTGCGCTGCCCTTCCACACCCTCTAGGTAAGGCCTTCCTCCGCCCGGCCTCTGGCTTGTCTCAACCCCACTGAACGTGCGTTAACGCCAGCGTGCCACTACCGCTCATCTGTGCGAGTCGGGTCTCCCTTTGGACCTCCGTAGACGTACGGATTTGCTCCCAGTGTGCTCCCCTTGGTGACACCACTGTTTCCCCCATTCAGAGAACAAGAGCTACTCGTCTGTCAGGACCGAGGCGCTGTCTGTGGTGGAGCTGCTGGTCAAAAGGACCGGAGGCAAGTCTGCCCTCATTTCATTAGCTCTTTTTGTGTTTTTGATTGATCTTGGTTACCTGCATGTAATGGGGTGTTGGGCTCTGCCTTCAATCTCTCAAGCGCTGAATTGAGTGAGCCACCTAGTCGGACTGGATCCCACATTGACGTGTGTGTGTGTGTGTGTGTGTGTGTGTGTGTGTGTGTGTGTGTGTGTGTGTGTGTGTGTGTGTGTGTGTGTGTGTGTGTGTGTGTGTGTGTGTGTGTGTGTGTGTGTGTGTGTGTGTGTGTGTGTGTGTGTGTGTGTGTGTGTGTGTGTGTGTGTGTGCTACAGAGAGCGAGCAGTGGGACTGCGTGCCGGTGAAGAGCAGGGAGCAGCTCCAGCGCTCCCTCTCCACGCTGCAGACGGACAGCCGGCCCGACCTGAGGGACAAGGCCCAGGAGCTGCGCAGGCACATCCAGAGCCAGCCCTGATCCCGCCCGCCCCCCGCACAGCCAGCCAATCAACAGCCACCAACCCGCCCGCCTGTTATAACCCTGGAAACCAACACACAGACGTACACGCACCAACCTTACTGCTAAATAAAAACCTTATAGTCTAAGGGGCATTTACCACATTTCCAGGGCTCGGGGGGGGGGGCTCATGCAGGTGGACTGACTTGTTAGCTTTAGTGTACACAGCTGGGGAAGGGAGGAAGGGACTCGTTGTCTTTAAGAGGCCCGATAGGAAACCATGAAATGGTTTTCTTCAAGTTTAACACCGGATTTGCAGCAATGGGGAAAGGCTGTATGTTGTGATCTGTCAACAGGTTTATATGTTTTGTTTGTTTGAAATAATAATGGAATCAGGAAGTAATTTGAATAAATTGTATGATCCAATGTGTTGGTTTTCATGAGCACTGTATTCCTCCGCGTTCGGAGATTTTAACTACTTCTGTGGCTTAGCTTATCATTTTTATCATTTTGATTCATGACGTATGTATGACAGCAGATGCTTTGATTTGTTTTAAAGCTATTTTCCGTCAACATTAGTGTTTGAACTTGCGGACAACATGGATCACTGTGCCAAATGCAGTGGGTTATAGAAATGAAAGAGGTGTGGAAAACAAGGATCATAAAATGGGAAGACAGGGCATTGTGCACTCGTCCAGTGTATTAAAAGATGTTCGTTTTTTAAACCATTTGCAAGTTAATGTGGGTGGTACTCAGTTTATTTTTTAGAAATGAAAAGGAAAAAGAAATGTAACGTGTGAGAGGGAGCAGTCTGGATGTGTGCCCTAATTAAATAAAAATGCAAGAACTAATGACCCATTTTTATTTTCTTCAAATTTTTATTTCATTCTTACTTTTTTCTTCCTCCTTAGTTCTGCCACCCTTATTTACATTCTACTCACCCCTGCGCCCATTCATATGCCCCCCTTGTCTGTCCATTTTATATGCTAGGCCTTCGTCATTTGACCATAAGCTTGGTGGTCCAAGATGGTCATGGATAAATGTAATTAAATTGTAAAAAGAAAATTGGGATATTTATCTCATTGACGCATGCACTTATTGAATCCCGAAGAAACACTTGTGTTGCAGCCTTATGTGTAATGTTGACCCTTGCAGGCTACAAATAATAACAATGCTGATGTACGAGGCAATGTGTGCAAATGGGAAACACTGGCGGCATCCAATGGCTTGTCGGTGCATAAGGACACCATCCAGCAATGATGGGGAATTCAACACGCCATTTTTTATTATATGATTAATATGGTGACCGACTTCCAAGTGCAGTTCAAGTAAAAAGACGAGCAAGAACCTCGATATTGACGGCACGCATCTCTGGCAAGCAGTCAAAACCCAGATCTCTCGAGAGTAACGCACGAACAAAGTGTGACGATGGAGAACCTGCAGCCTTCAGAGACCCAACGAAGAAAACTGACAGGCCAAACATTGCAGAGTGAGGCCTCTCCGATTAGGCTACCTTAATTATCTCCAAATAAAAGGACAATCTGAAACCCAGTTTGAATGAACAGATTATTGTATTTCACTTATATTCAAATCGATATAAAAAAGCTGATTTACACGTGGTTTATATCGATTTGTTACAACGATCTATAATTAAATGTATTTTTCTATTCGTTGTGAACATGTTCAAATCACCAGCGCCGCTTGTTCATCTCCCGAAGGACGCTGGCGGGCATCGCCTGCAGCTGTGAGTTCCCTCCTCTCCATGGATGTGGAAATAGCCCCGCAACCCCACTCCCCTTCGTGGTCTCCGAGCTCTTTTCTCTTATCGCTTTATTGATTATTTCTACCAGTGGATGTCGTTGTTCGCCCACTTTACAAGCCGTTTACCGCTGTCACTCTCCAGATGAGCTGACCTCAGTTCCTTCATTCACTTTCTTGGGATGTGCGCTCTCTCACTCCACTAGTCGGATCAGCGGACGAGTGTGAGTGGGTGTGTGAGTGTGTGTTAGAGAGAGAGAGAGAGAGAGAGAGAGAGAGAGAGAGAGAGAGAGAGAGAGAGAGAGAGAGAGAGAGAGAGAGAGAGAGAGAGAGAGAGAGAGAGAGAGAGAGAGAGAGAGAGAGAGAGAGAGAGAGAGAGAGAGAGAGAGAGAGAGAGAGAGAGAGAGAGGGGGAGAGGGGGAGAGCGACAGTGGGAGAAACAGAGAGAGAGAGACAGCGGGAGAAACAGAGAGAGAGACAGCGGGAGAAACAGAGAGAGTGAGAGGAAGACACCATAAGGTTGAATGAAGCAATACGAGCAGGAGGAGATCAGGAGTAAACCACTGAGAGACAGATCTCAGATCCAGAAGAGCGTCTGTATCTCGAGCAGGACGTCGGAGAGGTTTAACAACTAAAACAATAAACAGGAGGAACACGTGAGAAACAGACATTTGGACAACTTCTCTGAACTGGAGGGCTTTTAATAACATTATTCCGAGGTAGGATTTATTTGATTTGATATGCTATTTGAACACCCATACGTTTGCTCTGGCCTTTTGAATATTGTTTTATTCTCTATATGCTGAGGATAAAAAGGAACAGCATAAAATAAAGATTGCGGGCAGAAGGTCTATATTTCAATCATTAAATAATTGTAAAATAATGATGCCGATTTATTATGAGGCTGGGCCGATACATCTGAGTAAAAAAAATCATTTTTTAAAGACGACCAGCCGCATCAAGCGCTTTGGTCTCCATTCTTATTTAAAACAAAAAAAATCCTATTTCTCGCTCCAAACTTCTCCTCACTTTTATTCTCCGGTTGTTTTCCCTCAGCGCCTGCGACGCGGAGGAAACAAAACCAGCGAACACACACCATCAACAACCATGCTGAGGGTGTGGGACGTGATGGTGACCCTGGTCACGGTGTCCCTGACCTGCCGCAGCGCGCTCGGCGGCTACGGGATGAGCATGTTCTCGGCGCAGACGTCCCCCCCGGACCCGTGCTACGACGAGACCGGGACCCCCCGGCGCTGCATCCCGGACTTCGTCAACTCGGCGTTCGGGAAGGAGGTGCGCGTGTCCAGCACGTGCGGCGTCAAGGCGCCCGGGCGGTACTGCGTGGTCTCGGAGAAGGGCGACGAGAAGATCCGGAGCTGCCACACGTGCGACGCCTCGGACCCCAGAAAGTACCACCCGCCGGCGTACCTGACTGACCTCAACAACCCCCACAACCTCACCTGCTGGCAGTCCGACAACTTCCTGCAGCACCCGCAGAACGTCACCATGACCCTGTCTCTGGGGAAAAAGTTCGAGGTGACCTACGTGAGCCTGCAGTTCTGCTCCCCTCGACCCGAGTCCATGGCCATTTTAAAATCGATGGACTACGGAAAGTCGTGGGTGCCCTTTCAGTTCTACTCGACCCAGTGCAGGAAGACGTACAACAAGCCCAACAGGGCGGCCATCACCAAGCAGAACGAGCAGGAGGCCGTGTGCACGGACTCCCACACCGACATGCACCCGCTGTCCGGGGGGCTGATCGCCTTCAGCACCCTGGACGGGAGGCCCTCGGCGCACGACTTCGACAACTCCCCCGTGCTCCAGGACTGGGTCACGGCCACCGACATCAGGGTCACGTTCAGCAGGTTGCACACATTCGGGGACGAGAACGAGGACGACTCGGAGCTGGCCAGGGACTCGTACTTTTACGCGGTGTCCGACCTGCAGGTGGGGGGCAGGTGCAAGTGCAACGGGCATGCCTCGCGCTGCGTGAAGGACCGGGACGGGGGTCTGGTGTGCGAGTGCAAGCACAACACGGCGGGGCCTGAGTGCGACAGGTGCAAGCCCTTCCACTACGACCGGCCGTGGCAGAGGGCGACCGCCAGGGAGTCCAACGAGTGTGTTGGTAAGTTATTTTCTTTTTCATGTATTTGCTATTGAGTCTGCAGAGGTACCGTGTTCTCGTTTGGGTCGCTCCGCTTTAGGCCCGCTTTGACCTCTCAAGAATCACAATTGTCGGATAGGTCTACACGTTTTTATTTGTTGTGGAGGTGGGTTACAGGCCTAGATGTTTAGGGTCAAAATAAAGGTTTGGAATGGGGCTGTCTGATTGGATAATTGTTTATTATAGACCTATTCTATTTGTAGAATAAACCCAAAGTGCAATATTGTTTTATTAATTTATGCATAATATAATTACAATATTAATATCATTATTATTGTTAATAATAATAATAATAATAATAATAATAATAATGCTATTAATAACAGTAACTTATAATAATTATTATGATCATGATTATTATGATTTGAAGGTTATTTAAAGTACTTGAAAGTATCAAGCTGTTTGCTATTAAAAATAACTCTTAACGAGATCCGATTCATTGCATGATCTGTTCATGCTGGCGCAAGTTCACCAGCAGAACATTTCGCTGCTGCTGTTGCCTTGGCCCAATGCACCGTAGTTGGGAAGCCATGCGTCCGTGCAGCTCGCTGCAGGCCGTGCGGAGTGCTCATGTGCGGAGGGGCGTCCAACAACCTCAAAGGACCACTGCCGCCTAATCATTCAAAGGAATATATTTTTTCTCGCGGTTGAACTTTACCACTGCAATAAAGCGATGCTCTCTAATTTATTTGAAGAGCTCTCTCTTGAAGCCCACCACGGTCGTAATTGAATGCAGATTTTCCTGTTCACATCATTATTTTACACATCAAAGTGAAGTCGACTAATGTGGGCAGTCAGGTGTTTGTGGTTGGTAATTGCAATTTATTTAGTGAATAACAATAATAATGATAATAATTATAATAATGATAATAATCATCATCATCACCATAATAATAATCTTCCTCATGATAATAATAATCATAATAATAATATTATAATTATAACAATGATACAATTTCAGACAACAATATATAGGCCTATCTTGAATTCCCAAATATATTAATGAAATGTAATAACAATCATTATGTTGTCTACAGTTTCACTTACTCATATTACTTACTTCATACAAATCCTTTTTTTTTCTAATAATTACGTCATTGGTAAAAATCTATTTCAAAATGGGGAAAAAAATTGCTTTTGTTATACATAAATAAATCTCTTTATGTCTCATTCCAACCAAAAGAAGTTCATCAAAGATGTTCTCCTACGTTAAAAACACACAACAGCATGCAGCTCTGTGGGATTGTGTGCTGCTTGTCTGAGGAGCACCCTGCCTCGAAGTGGGCTCAAAGTGACAGTGGCTTCAGTAGTGGTGTTTTATGACCTCCTGCTCCGGCCATCAGGACAGACATCAGACATATTATATGATGCTGGGGTGACTCACCTGCGTCCTCTTTTAATTTTTTCAAACAGCGAGCGTTGTAAAGATAAGACAACATAAACATCAACTGTGTGAAAAACTGGTTGAGATCTTGGGCTCAACGGGGTTAATCATGATGGTTGGTTTTTAAAGGTTTAGAATCAGTTGTACAGCGAGAACATTTGATAAAAGTGGCAAAATCTGAACACAACCTTGTACTATTTTAGTGATTTCTCTTTTTCGACAACACAACCAAACTGCATGGTAACAATCTCTCAGAAGCCCGCAGAGGAACTGTGTAACTGTACAACTTTATCTGCCGTTTAAACACAGTGCTGCTGTCTGCCGGATGCTTAGGCTTTATCACGATGAAGATCAGTGTCTGTGATGCAGGGAGAGGAGGAGGAGGATGAATAGGCAGGCGGGGAGGTGAAAGATACACATGTTGATAATGGAGATCGCCAGCGAGATCTCACCAGGGCCCCAGACAATCACTGACAGACACGGTCGACCGGCAGAACCCCCCCTCCCCCCACCCTCCAGCCTCTATTTTCCATTCTGCAGGAGACCTGTGTGGAGGCGGTGGAGGTGGTGGAGGTCTGATATTGTTTGACAGTCACCCGTAGCATATGTCATCTCTTCTGACACGCAGCAGCTGTGTTTAAAAGGTTTTTGTTTGCTGGTTTTGTCAAGTCCCAAAAAAAATAGGCACCGAGGCACGGGGCTCGCTTGGAAACTGAGTCGGAGTTGTTGGGACTCGGGGAGTGTGGCGAAATATCTGCCCCGTGCTGAATGAGCGTGGAGCTGCTACTTAAAAATGTGTGTTGTGTTAAGCGAGGGAAGGGTTAAAACCAATCTACGGGTGTTCCTGTAAGGAACATTGAATTGCCAAGTTTCAATAGGTTTCCCCACTCTGTTATCAGAAAATATCTTGTCACCAATGTGTCATAATCATAATTAGTCATCATTATTGTGTTATTGTTATTTTAAGTTAATTTAAGTGAATCAATTTCGTTCGTATGGACTTGCTGCAATCCACGAAATAGAAAAGCGGTAGGCTATAGAGCACAGAGGAGAAGCGACCACCTTCTCCATGTTGGACTGTGTTTTCAGCAGTCCTGCATGCATGGGATACTTCCAAAGCACACAAGCACACACACACACAGAGCTGTCACTCAAAGCATCCACTAGCTGTTAAGACACAACCACGGGCAGCACATTCCTCAATGTTACTTTTTGTTCGTTCTTTCTTTCTTTCTTTCTGCACGTGTGTGTGTGTGTTTGTGTGTGTGAGAGTTTGAGTTTGTGTGTGTGTGTGTGTGTGTGTGTGTATGTGTGTGTGTGTGTGTGTGTGTGTGTGTGTGTGTGTGTGTGTGTGTGTGTGTGTGTGTGTGTGTGTGTGTGTGTGTGTGTGTGTGTGTGTGTGTGTGTGTGTGTGTGTGTGTGCGTGTGTGTATGTGTGTAAGTGTTTCTGTATGAGTTTGTGTGTGTGTGTGTGTGTGTGTGTGTGTGTGTGTGTGCTTGTGTGTGCGTGTGTATGTGTGTAAGTGTTTCTGTGTGTGTGTGTGTGTGTGTGTGTGTGTGTGCGTGTGCGTGTGCGTGTGTGTGTGTGTGTGTTTGTGTGTATGTGTGTAAGTGTTTTCTGTATGAGTTGGTGTGTGTGACGGGTTGAAATGTTGTTGAAATGTAGCGCTGCGCTGCCTGGGGTCCGACTGCCCCCTCGCTAAAGCAAACAGATCGGCTTGAAAAGGAAAAGAAAACACTAGAGCCCGCCTCACACCTCGGGCCGAGGGCAGGCGCCGGGCGTGGGGTCGGGCCGGGGGGGGGGGGGGCGGCCCGGGTCACGGCAGGAGGATGGGGGGTTAGAGGACGGGTGGAGGATGGGGGTCCCAGAGTAGGAACCATCATGAAGGCAAGCATGAGTGAACACAGTAGAACAACAATGTCAAACTCAGAACTCCTAACTAAAAGCAGTCGAAGACCTGCGTCTGCAATGCACACGTGGAAAAGGCCCTTCTGAAAGGCACACCTGCTGAGGGGAAGGTTTTTAGCCCAGTGAGGGATGTGTCATGTTTTCCACTTGACAATTAGTAACGCGCTAAATCAAGACATCATCTTGGGAAGTGTCGCAAAATGCTTGGCTGTGCAAACTATGAGCATTCAAAGTAATTAAATATTAGGCTCACACACACACACACACACACACACACACACACACACACACACACACACACACACACACAGATTATGCGCGGTGTGCTCTCATGGGATGCACATTACTGATTGCTTCCATCAGGGCTTTTTAAAAGCGTGCGTGCCGGACGATGTGAATCTTCATATCCATTTGCGTTATCGATTCCTCCTGAGGCTACAACACAGGTTAAACCCTGGCCTCAGGGGCCGGGCGATGGTTCTGAAGAGGAACATGTTCTTCAGAGACTAAGCATGATGAGGACGCTGCGATTCACACACAGTGTTGGATCCCCCGACGTCACTTCCATCGTCCCTCGTACAAATATTATAGATGGAATCATGTTTAATATCGTTATTCCCTCTCAACCATGATCACCCAATTCCATGTCGTATACTGTCGATCGCTTCTTCTTTTTTTAAGGTTGTAAGCAGCTGAATAATTCAGAAAGATTAGACTAATGCAGGAGACCTTGATACACATGCAGTTGATATCCAGACGCTTCACCACGGAGCAGAGGGGGGAAGAGACTGATGAGAAGAGAGAACGAGGCAATAAAGAAGTACCAGGGCAGTATCTCCAGGGTCTGACCGCCAAGGAGTATACAAGCTTTAACACTTTCTGTCTCCTTCCTTTTTTCTCCCTGAAAAGCTCTCCACAAGCTCATGGTACTAAAAGGCTGGGGATATGTGGGATGGTAAATGCCAGCTGGGATCATTGTTATTCTTTACAGTAGCACTAGAACTCAACCAAAACCGTGTTGGCATGGCGATAGTGTATGTGTAGTGATGCTCATGCTTGCTCCTTCCGGCCTGGTCCTTTGTGTCATTGGTGCTCCAAAGACCCTGACTCCCCCCCATCCTCCTCCAACACAGACCTGCTGCCTGTCTTGTCTTGTTACAATCAAATAGACCAAATAAAACACAGTCCGCGTGGGAGTCCGAGTTGTCACATTGGCCAAAACCGTCCGGCACAAATGATGGACAAAGTCTCTTTGATGCTAATTACCATAATTCAGTAATATGTGCGCCAACCCCTCTTATTAAAATAGCACAAATGTTGGGATGAGTTTTTTTTTTATGAGGCTTTGAGTCCTCCTTCATGCCATAGTCCTTGAGACCCCTTACAACTCTGAGTATATTACTGCCATGGATAAATGTCAAATATGAATTAATTATAGCGAAATTCTCTTAATATTGCATTCTTGTAATATAAAAAAGTAGGAGCTCCGCTACGGTTTTCACAGATAGTGTGGCTTTTCAAATTCTCCCTGAAAATAGTGATTGATCTTAAAAAAAAAAAAAATCAGCCATCAAACTTCATGGCCAGCGATCACCTTCTTGCTCCAACTTCCAGCCTTTGAGATGACATTGCTATGGCAACAGCACCTCCATCCCCCCCGTGGTGGAGCCTGGGATCTGGTCAGGTGGGGTTAGACAGCACCGTGGCGGTCTGGTTAATGTTTGAAGCTTTTATTAAAACGGCCAGGCTTCATCTTCAAAGGTGCCGCCAACGAGTGAAGACGACAAACAAAAGCTATGGCGAGGGTGGTTGAACTTTGACCTCTGTTCCAACGCTATCCCAATTGAATCGCAGATTTAGTTTTTCTCTACTCACACCCGTTAGTCTGTGGAGCCTTTGGTCATAGACATTTAAACAGTATATACAGAATATAGTGTATAGTAAAAATAGTACCTAAACAGTGCATACAGAATATAGAGTATATAGAGTAGGATACACCAAATATAGGGGACATTTACAGCACATGCACACACACAGAACACACTCTCGCTCACTCTCTATCTCACGCTTGCCCGGCTATGGCTCTCATTCTCGCTCTCTCGCTCTCTTTCTTCCCATGTCTCTCTAGCGAGCGAGTAGCAAGCGGGGGTCTCTCTACCAGGTTGTGCTTATCAGTGTTTGTAAGTGTTTCGGCTGAAATAAGTCACTCAAAGATCAGCTGAGGAACTCCAGTGTCTCTCTGGGTATCTAAGCTGAGCTCTCTCCATCCAACAGGCACAAACATTACCACTAAGCCAGCACATAGTTTCAGCACGTTGAAGTTGAGCAACAGCTCAAAAAGACACTCACACACACACACGCACAAGAATGCACAGGCTCTCATGTGTGAGCGCACACACACACACACACACACACACACACACACACACACACACACACACACACACACACACGTGCACACATGTTCGCGCACACGCAGTCACGCACCCATGCACGCGCAAACAAACACACACACCCACACACACACACTCTTACATTATAGAAATGACAAACGGTAATTGACCCTCAACAAAATAAAGTGAAGTTGTTAAATGAAACAGTTTTAGAAAAATATGTATGGAATCTTGTGTGACAGCAAAAACATCTGAAAAAGCCTGTATATGGTTTTCATTAAATGGCTATACATACATTTTTCTATGAAGAGAGATTCCTGACTTTGGAGCGAGATCAAATGTACTCCTAAGTACGGTGATTTATGTACGAGTGCAGGCAATAAGTATGTGATAGACTCGGCGTGCGGACGCTGTTCTGTATCTTCGGCCTTGGAAAGATCTTGAAGCCATTACCGTTAGTATCTGGCTCCACGCTTTCTAAACCTGTGGTTTGTGCCCCAATGAAGCTTGTTCTAAAGAAGCAAATGATTTGAATAAAATTCCTGCCTTCCTCAGCTGAAAAACTTTGACGGTTTCTTTGAAGAACCGGGGCAGTTAATATGACAAACGTGACAATGTGACTGTGGACCCTACATATTAGACCCTACATATTTGGGATAATTATTACAATGTACGTGTGTGTGTGTGTTGTGTGTGTGTGTGTGTGTGTGTGTGTGTGTGTGTGTGTGTGTGTGTGTGTGTGTGTGTGTGTGTGTGTGTGTGTGTGTGTGTGTGTATGTGTGCACGAGTGTGCATGTGCGCGTGCATCTGTGTGTGTCTCTGCAAGTGTGCATGTATGTGTGTGTGTGTGGTGATGATCTTCAACTCTATAATCATCTTTTTCCTGGTTATCACAATGATGAAACATATGATCACCTCTGGGTGCTTGGAAGCATCCTTATCCACATCATCATTGTTATTATCCCCATCACTATTACTACGCAAATGCTCACCACCACTGTCTCTCTGTAAGTGTGTGTGTGTGTGTGTGTGTGTGTGAGTACATTTCCTATACACTGGGTGGGTGCATTTTGTACTCCTTAGACATTTCTGATCATCATATTTACATTAAACCGCAGAAGTACCTTGAAGATAAATATATGTATATCTATACATATACAGTATATGTATATATATGTATCTATATATTTATATATATATATAGTTGCATACGTACGTAGAACAATGGAAAGTTAGATAGATAGATACAAAGATAGTTAGAGATATTGAGATAGATAGATAGACAGGCTCGCAGACAGAGAGAAAGCCACAGGACTTTTGGACGTTTTCTTGGCTCAGTCTGATACAGACTAAAATGTTGAGCGATTAATCTCCTCTGTTCATACCTGTCTGCTCCGTCTGCAAAAAACCCGATACGGACTGTAGACACTGTGTTACTTTTTGTGTTTGGAAATGTAACAGAGAAGGAGTGAGAGTGTGAAAGAGAGTGTGTGTACTGTCTCTCTGTTCAGGATGTGGGCAGGCTTGGTCGCCTGGGGCCTCGTCAGTTAATGAATTAATTGGTGAGTTGATGGTGTGGTGAAAACACATCTCTGCCCAGAGGGGATGGCTCACACTTCTGCAAGAGTGGCGTGTGCCTTTGACATTTTTTGTGTGTGTTTGTGTGTGTGCGTTCCACATTCTTCCAAATTGTATTGACGCTGATCCGGATTCTGTGGATGTGTGTTTAAACTTGTATCCTTCATATATTCTTATCTAAGCTTAACATTTGTGCATGCTGAGTATAGCTCGGAGAAGGGGGGACTAAGACTCAAAATGCCCCCCCCTGAACCTCTCCAGCTTACGCACTAACCGATGCCATTCATTTACTCGGCATAGAACCAGGGCTCTGCAGACCTGTTTGTGTGAGTGTGTGTGTGTGTGTGTGTGTGAGTGTGTGTGTGGTGGGGACCTCCACTCTGTGTGGTAACAGAGCTGATTCATGGCTGCCGTACTTGTGTCTGAGCTGTCCTGCCTGTTAAAGTGTCAAAGCATCATTAACAGGGGTTATAAAAAGCCCTAGTAAACAGGGGAGGGAAACCCAGTGTGTCTGTGAGTGTGCCCTGTGTGTTTATGTGTGTGTGTGTGTGTGTATGTGAGTATGTGCATATGTGTGTGTGTGTGTGTGTAGGTTGTGTGTGTGTGTGTGTGTGTGTGTGTGTGTGTGTGTGTGTGTGTGTGTGTGTGTGTGTGTGTGTGTGTGTGTGTGTGTGTGGTTGGCCGGTGGGCCAGCAGTGCTGTGGAACATCAGGGCTGGCGACGTCATCAGCTCTGTGAGGTAGTAGGTAGCCAGTGTTATCCAGGAGGAGGGAGGGAGAGAGAGAGAGAGAGAGAGAGAGAGAGAGAGAGAGAGAGAGAGAGAGAGAGAGAGAGAGAGAGAGAGAGAGAGAGAGAGAGAGAGAGAGAGAGAGAGAGAGAGAGAGAGAGAGAGAAACTAAATAAATGGTGGGGAAGAGAAGCAACCGGCCCAAATGGCGAAGGAGAAAATTAAATAAAGAAATAACGAGCAATTAAGTAGTGGGGTTATGCAGCGGTTCTCTATGATTTATATACAGGGTTTCTCACAGTTGATATATTCTGACATTAAATGATTCCAGCACAGTCATACAGAGATTAACCATACAAATATTTGCTCTAAGGTCCACTATAGCTATGTGTGTGTGTGTGTGTGCGTCTCTGATGGTCAACACTGTCACTATGACAGCGTGGTATTATCACCATACCATGCTTGATAGTTAGTGACCCTATGTGACCCTATTGTGGCCTATTGTCTCTTGATCTAGGAAAAGGCTTGTTTGGCTATTACTTCAAAGAAAGCAAAATGACCAATATCTGATATATATCTGTTGGTTGTGTTCTTGTATGTGTGTGTGTGTGTGTGTGTGTGTGTGTGTGTGTGTGTGTGTGTGTGTGTGTGTGTGTGTGTGTGTGTGTGTGTGTGTGTGTGTGTGTGTGTGTGTGTGTGTGTGTGTGTGTGTGTGTTGTAGCATAATTCACACAGAATACAAACAGGCCACATATGCCCATGCCAATTAAAGAGGCTTCTTTCTCACGCTAAGGAGGCATCCTGAGCCTAGGGAGACGTCCAGCTCATACAGGAGGCCATTCATTGTGTGTCAATTCTAGAGATACGAGCGGTCAAGATGTTCGAGAGACCCAGAAGCTCAAGGCCACAAGAACAAGTGTAATTCCCGCACATTGCCACCAACCAAGTTGCAATGCCAACACATAGCCGCAAGGTACAGCATAAAGACACATACGGTTATCCAGGGGGGCGGGAGTTCAGCACCACGCTTTGCCAATCAGAGCATATAACTGAGTCCACGACCGCTCACTAGATAAGTCACAACACATAGCCCAGGGGGTCCAGAACGCTCCAGGTAATGCATCTATCAGATGCCCTACTAAGTGTATCTCCACGCGTGCATAATACAATTCCTCTCCTTTTGCCTCATAGAGACTAGTCCGAACCTTTACCAAATAAAGTGATTTAAAGCAATCCTGACTCTGACGCAGACTTTTTCCACGCGTTTGCGTGTGCATGCGTGTGTGTTTGACTGTGTTTGTGTTTCCAGTGCACATGCAAGTGTGAAGTGGAATGCAGACTTGTGGGAGGGCACTTAGGGGAAAGTTTACGAGGTCATCTCAATTAGCCAGCAGTGATTTCAGGTTAATCCATCACTCATTGGCCCCCATAGATAAGACAGTTAGCTCTGCCCTTTGTTTCTCTCTCTCTCTCTCTCTCTCTCTCTCTCTCTCTCTCTCTCTCTCTCTCTCTCTCTCTCTCTCTCTCTCTCTCTCTCCCTGTCTCTTTCTCTTTCCAGGCATTCCCCCCTCCAGCTCTTTCGCTCTCCTTCTTTCAAACCCCGTGCCGATAGAGACAGAGCTTTTAAAATACGCACTCTGTGTCCTCTCTCTTTCTCTTTCTCCGTCTCTCCTTCCCCAGTGTGTAAAGGACAGCGGTACATTTACTAGTGCCCTCTAGGGGGAATACAGAAGGTGCAGAACAGAAACGCTCGGCGATGATACTGCCAGACACTTGCCTTCTCCGTTAACCTTCAGTACCACACTCCTACCCCCTCTCTCTCTCTCTCTCTCTCTCTCTCTCTCTCTCTCTCTCTCCCTCTCCCTCTCCCTCTCCCTCTCCCTCTCTCTCTCTCTCTCTCTCTCTCTCTCTCTCTCTCTCTCTCTCTCTCTGCTCGCCCTCACTTGTGGGATTATACAGCCAATTAATAAGACTGGGTGTCCAACTGGGTTCAGATAAAAGCCCTGCCTCAGCTTATTTAGCCCCTGTGAAGAAGCTCCATTATAGAGAGAGAGAGAGAAAAAATGAGGGAGAGAGAGAGGGAGAGAAAGAGAGAGGGAGAGAGAAAGAGGAAGAGAGGGGGGTGCTTATATTGAATACAATTTAAACAGCCCTGTGTGTGTCTGTGCGTGTGTGAGCGTCTTTGTGTGTGTTGGCGTGTGTGTGCGCGCGCGTCTTTGTGTGTGTGTTCGCGTGTGTGTTTTTGTCCGTGAGTGTATGTGTTTTTGTGTGTGTGCGTGTGTGTGTGTGCGTGTGTGCGTATGTGTGTGTGTGTGTGTGTGTGTGTGTGTGTGTGTGTGTGTGTGTGTGTGTGTGTGCGTGTGCGTGTGCGTCTCTCCCTCACCCCACGTGTCCGAATAGGTCATCAGACTCGCTGCTTCTCATAACAAGAGGGCCGTATCACTGTGGGACAGTTCAGCCCGCAGTGAGGTCTAATTAAGAGCGTACTCGGCAAGGAAGTGGAGTCATTACTGCTAATATTCAGGGTTAGGAGTGTCAGGTCATTACCCCAGAGCCTCATTCTGGGAATTAATTTGCTCGCAGTCCCTGTTCCAGCCCCCTTCTGTATTCCTCTGTGACACTTTTGTTTTCTCACCAAGCGTCCCGGTCCCATGGTCACGTACGGCCGATAGCTGGCCTCTTGTTGTGGTTGCCACTGGTCAGAGCTGTCTGTGTTGTCCTATTGGACAAGACTACATGTTGGATAAGATACTGATGTATGAGAGAGTTGACTCTCCAGGTGTGTGCTCGATAGAGAATTGGAGAATTCTACCTTCTTCAGATTTTCTCTTATGTTCATTTCTTTTCACTTTGACAAACGTTGCTGTGTGTTTGTTCCGCCTGTTGTCAAGAGATCCCATTGGCTGAGGATGAAGTCCGTAGGTGGGTGAATAAGACACGGCTGTCCTGTGTCTCTAGAGGGGGATTGAAGCTGAGAATAAATCACACTTTTGGTTGCATCATGACCGGAGGGTTGCAAGTTGGAGCCTTGGCCCCTCCGGACATAAATGTAGAGTCGTGCTTGAGCAATATCGTCGAAATAAAGTGAAGGCTAACTTTGGCGTCTTGAATTATATATATCTTGCTGTCTTTTCTTTAGTTAGCTAAGTTTAGGCAACCTAGCTGTTGCTGCAATGTTGAACATGCAGCAACAGCTAGTCATCATATTGACAGACGACAGTGGTTCAAGAAGCGTAGTCTGTGTGTTTAACAATTTAGCTGTCATAAATTTGGAACCATAAAATGTTTCACTTTCACCACGTCGACCAAAGCCCAATTTACTAAATGTTTATGTTGTTGCAAATCTACATGTATACAAGGCAACTCAAGTGACCGACCACACTGGAATGCACAGCACACCACCTAGTCATATTAAGAGTACCAACATAGTAGGCTTCAGGGAAATGAGACAAAACAAATGAAACTGATAGGGGCCCGGAGTGAGGGCCAGCACATGTAGATGTAACGACCCGCTTCTTCTGTATCACCTCTCTCTCCCTCCCCCTCTCTCTCCCCTCCCGCTCTCTGTCTCTCTGTCCGCCTCTCACCCACTCTCTGCTGCCCCCACTCTCCCTCTGTCTTCTCTCCCACTGTCTGTCTCCCTGTCTGTCTCTCACTCTCTCTCCACCCCCTCTCTCTCCCTCTCCCTTCTCTCCCTCTGTCTGTCTCTCACTCTCTCTCTCCACCCCCTCTCTCTCCCCCTCTCTTCTCTCCCGCTGTCTGTCTGTCTGTCTGTCTGTCTGTCTCTCTCTATCTCTCCCTCCCTCGCCCTCTCTCCCTCGCATTATGTGCTGTGCTGAGAACAGCTTGCCATTGGAGCTCTCTTATAGTGGGTTTCTTTGCTTACTTTCCTTGGCAGAGGGCAGCCCTCCCCGTGGCTAATTGCCTTCACCTGATGATTTAATTACATTGAGGTCTAGGGTTTCTGGTTCTCTCCGTCTCCCTGTCCCCTGACAGTATCCTTCCTGCCACAGTCAGAAGCGTCAGAGTCGGTTAGACAAAGTGCTGAGTTTTTGCTAGAAAACAGTTGAGTCTATAAAGACGTAAGGACTAAGGAAAATGCCCTTTGTAAGACGGCTGCTGATGTTGCAATCTGAGAGAGAGAGAGAGAGAGAGAGAGAGAGAGAGAGAGAGAGAGAGAGAGAGAGAGAGAGAGAGAGAGAGAGAGAGAGAGAGAGAGAGAGAGAGAGAGAAGGAGGGAGAAAGAGAGAGAGGGATAGGAAGAGAGAGAGAGGGAGAGAGAGCACGAGAGAGGGAGAGGGAGAGGGCGAGAGAGACACACAGTGGTCAGTTTTACCCATATGCATTTGGGGGGTGGTATTGTTTTCCTACTTTAAAAGTGTGTGTGTTTGAGTGTGCATGCGTGTGTTTGAGAGAGAGCAAGAGAGCGCGCCTGAGTGTGTGCGTATGTGCGTGTATGCGCGCACGTGTGTGCATTTTCATGTCTGTTTGTGTTAATGTGGGTTTCGGTGCATGCCAGCGGGCCACAGTGTGCACCAACAAGTCTGCGTGCGTAAGTGCAAGTGTGTGCGCGCATATCCATGTGTGTCTACGTGTGCAGAGGTCAATTGCGTATTGCCACAGCAAACCGCTGTGGTTGTGTGGTTGTGGAAGCGGTGCAGTGAAAACGTCTGCTGCCCCATCAGTGTCACAACCGATCAGAGGGGATTGGAGCAGCTGCTGTTATGTCATAGGCTGTTGTTCCTCCGAACCCGTCCCGCTTCTCCTATTTTAGGCTCGGGCGTCCAGCGTTCAGACAAAGCCAAGAGCTGTTGGTCAGCTGGAGCTGCTTCTCACAGTCCGGCTTGTTTTAATTCATTGTTTTGCTGCCAAACTATTCTACATCATCAGTTAGAGTCAGGCAACAGATGTTGCATTTAATTTATTTGATTTACTATTGTATCGTTATTATTATTATTATTATTATTATTATTATTATTAATAATAATAATATTACTATTAATAATAATAATAATAATATTATTATTATTATAATTATTGTTTTTGTATTTTATTGCTAATATCATTATTAATACTAGTTATATTATTATTATTGTTATTCGGGTTTTATTACAAATATAATTATTTGAATTGTGTATTATTATTATTATTATTATTATTAATAATAATAATAATAGTTATTATATTATCATAATTATCCACATTATCATCATGCCTATCATTCTAAGGAGTAGATCGGTTCGTTCCTAGATCATCTCCTGCTAGCGCTCTTCTGAAGAACATGTCTGCAGCTATGTGGTTGAGATCCAGTGACTCACGCAGCGCTGATGAAACGTACAACATTCTTCTGTTTCTGGTTCCTAGGGGCACCATGAGGGTTTTAAGGGGAGCTGCATGCGCAACACATTATCATGGATTCCTTGATCCTTGTTGCACTCTCTCGCTTTCTCTTAAGAGACTCGAGCTGAACCCGCTGTAAAAACCAACAAACACACAAACCCCACAACCAAAAGATATTGCATATTAACCTCCCCTATCTTACGCTCACAGCTGTCGCCAGGAGCAAGCCTCGAAGAACACAACGCCCCAAAGACTCAAACTATATCCCCGACATATTCACAAAAGTTTCTCCATAGCACAACACAAAACTTAAGGAATATTGTTGCAAATATATCAAAATTAAAAATTAAAGTTAACGGATTCAGAATTCAGCCCAAAAAATATCTAGGTTCAGTTTTAATTTCTGTATCAGGTGTTAATAAGAAGGGGGGGGGGGCAGGGGTTAGCTAGCCATCTCACACCACAGCAGTGGAGCAGGGGAACTGAACAGACTGGTCTGGTGTGGAGGAGATCAGGGCAGCGGCCGCTCATAATACAAAGACTTCCCACCTGGATCCATCAGTCAATACGTTCCTATACACCTACTATATACATGCTGTAGCGTGTGTATACGTGTACACAGGTCGGTAAACCACGTAGGTCTTTGTCGGAGAGCCTCACCCTGGGTCAGCCGTTGCTCAGCCCCGCTCTCCCATCCTTTTAAAAGGTCATCTTGTTCATCTGCAGTTGGTAGTTTGTTATGTTTTCCCTCTCGGCTGACGGGCTGTCCCCCCCCCCCCCCTACTCGCCCGGTCCTGGCAGCATCCCCGGTCTCTCTCTCTCTGTCCTCCTGGGCTCATGTCACAGTGTGGCCCCTCGTCTACATGCAGCTCAGGCACCCAGGCAGTGTCAGCTGGTAGCAAGCGTGCACGAGACTGCACGAGCACAAGAGGCCGTCCGTCTTCGTTTTCTTCTTCTTCTGGCTATTTATCCGTTTACAAGTGTCTATTTTTTTCCAACCGAATCTCCAGTCAAATAATCAACCAGGCGTTCAGTGTTGCAACACAAATGTCCTCATGAGTAAATATATAATCGTGTTGCCGGCACCTTAGAATTCCTTTTTCCTGGCGCATCTTATCCCAGTCTCTTGAAGAAATATGAAATTAATATTTAATATTTTGGTTAGTGTAAGTGTTTCCCTAAATTCCCAATAAGACATTGCAATATCCAATAGCAGGATTCCAATAACGATGTTAACAACATACACACTAGTCATTAAGACGGAGAAGAAGAATCTGGTCCCATTGGGTCTGCGTAGGGTCTGTGTTTATCAGGGAGTGCAGGACCATAAAGCTTCGTTACCTGATAGATGGTAATCCCACGGAACATTCCGGACTCTTCCCTGATCTACAGATTTATCTGCCTAACCTCAAGGCACCAAGCGCTTGTGTGAAAGGTTTACAAAAGGAGGTGAGGCTGGGATGGCCGTCTCCCATTAAAAACACGTGTGGGGAACAAAGACTAGGGAAAAACACAAAAAGCACTAAACCAATCCTTTGTGTGTGTTGTTGGACCTTGTCTTTTACCGAGCTCATCCCAGAGTCAGGGCCTGTGTCGGCTTGACAACCGGAAAAAGACAGAGAGTAGAATCTAGCTCTGTGATGGTTGCCTGTCCGCAGGGCTCTTATTAAGAAGTCATCTCATCTTCACACCTTCTCCAACTCCCGCCTCCCACTCCAAAACGCCACTCAAACACCTCACGTTTGACTCAGTGCAGGTGCTTGTTTTAGTATTTCGTTTTCCTAACAGCGTTGGAATGGACCTGCTCTCTAATTGCGGCAGCTTTGTGTAATTAGAGTGATTCACAGCCCAATGAAACGGGGGATTCTGGGTACGAGAGCGGCGCCCGTCCTCCCGGACTGACAGCATCAGCCCCCCGGCTTGGCGGCTCCAGAGGAGGGCCCCGCCAGGAGTTGTCAGGGCCCTGAGCGCGGTGAATCCCTGGTCCTCATGGCAACCAAACTTCAGCGTAAACAGACCAGAGGTGATGTTGAAACATGAGGGCCGACCCTCCGCTGTTCCTTCGTCGTGGTTCTGAGGGTTTGTGTGTGTGTGTGCGTGTGTGTGTGTGCGTGTGTGTGTGTGTGTGTGTGTGTGTGTGTGTGTGTGTGTGTGTGTGTGTGTGTGTGTGTGTGTGTGTGTGTGTGTGTGTGTGTGTGTGTGTGTGTGTGTGTGTGTGTGTGTGTGTTTTTTGGGGGTCCGCAGGCGAAGAAGGCTGGGTCAGATGACGTCTCCAGTATAAAACAATGGAGGAACAGAGCAGTGTTGTCGTGGCCCGGACAGCCGTGTTAATGGCGTTTTCCAAAGGAGACGTCAACACACATCGAGGTGCGACGTTCCCCGAAGCCCCCGGTAATCACGTAGCGCATGCGAGGTCGGGATGTATAAAAACCATCATGGCAGGGTCTGCCGCGAGGACTTGAAAAGGAGGCCCGCTGCTCCAGTGAACCAGCAGTCAAACACAATCTGTTCTTACGGCCTCGCCGGCAGCGGCCCACGCTAGCACCGCGGTAAACCCTGGCACGGCCACTCGCCCAGGAATCCCTGGCTCTCGCCCCCCTCCACATCCGTTCACACGTGAACCTTCCTCTCCCGGGCCCTGGGGGATCTGCCCCCCCCCCCCCCAAGAGCGCTCACCTCTTTCTTCCCTGACGGACACAAACTGTCCGTCCAGCCTGCGCTTGTCGCGTCGAGTTCCCGCGCGGCGTGGCGAGCCGGCTAACGCTAATAGACACGTACAGTGAGCGCTCAGCGCCCTGTCCAAAGGCCCCTGCCAAACACCACGCGGCCCTTTCAGCCGGTATTATGTTATCACACACAGCCGGGCGCCATCCGGCCCGCCGCGGGCCCGGGAGGAGACAGCGCTCTGAGAGAGGTGCCTCCGTGCAGACCAGCGCCACCACCCAACTGTCAGCTCCTCGGGCCCGCAGAGACAGCTGCTGGGAGCCCGTATTGTTCAGCGCAGGGCCCTTGGAATCCTTATTCAACCTAAAGACGCACACACACACACACACACACACACACACACACACACACACACACACACACACACACACTCACACTCTTTTAATTGCTCCGAGGCTGAATGGAACCTGCCACCGTCAGCCTCAACCCATGGCATCTTTATGGCATAGCTCACACACACACACACACACACACACACACACACACACACACACACACACACACACACACACACACACACACACACACACACACACACACACACACACACACACACAATACATGCACAATGCCTGACAAACATACAAGCACACAGATATAGACATGCACACACAATACATTCACACACATAAACACACGCACGCACATACACTCCGAACCTCCGTGGCCCCAGACCCTTGGCCCTGACTCCGGGGCCCGCAAGACACCACTGTACGCCGCCACTCATTTGTCCAATCCCCTTCAATTGGAGGAGATGTTTTCCAGGCAGTGGTACTTTATCTTGGTATTACTCACCCAAATAAACCCACACACACATAAGCACATGTTTGCTTGCAGGCACACACACACACACACCACACACACACACACACACACACCATATGCAATCATGCACACACACACACACACACACACATCACACACACACACACACCATATGCAAGCACACACACACACACGCACGCACGCACACACGCACATACACACACACACACACACACACACACACACACACACACACACACACACACACACACACACACACACACACACACACACGCACACACACCACACACTTATAATTGCCTACACACACAGTCACATACATATTCCCAAACATGCACAAGCCCAGGCATACACACATGCTCTCCCAAACACACACATACACACACACACACACACACACACACACACACACACACACACACACACACACACACACACACAGACTCACATGCACAAAGCTTGCACTACTCAAACAAAAGGTTGTTGATTACTCAGCCAGCGGCTGGCCCACAGATCACAGGCCGATCCCGTTCCAAACTGGCCCATTATGAGAGCTCGGTATGGGGTGGAAGTGTTGCAGGGGCCCCACGGCAGCCTGTCTAAGTAGGGTTGAGGACCCTCATTGTGTTTGTGTGTGTGTGTGTGTGTGTGTGTTTGTGTATGTGTGTGTGTGCGTGTGCATGTTTGTGTGCGTGTGTGTGCACGTGCGCTCCCATGCTGTGAAGCCTAATGAGGGGCAGGTCAGCCATTAAACGGGCGTTAATGCGGGAAATCGCAGGTCATTAGCCGGGTCTTTGTTGTTGTGACTCCATGTGGCTGGTTGCGCTGCTGCGCTAGGGAAGTCCTGCACAGCCCCCCCATGGGAAGCAGAGAGACGGACGTCCACCAGCACATGGATGCTGGCTCTGGAGCACAAGGACGGCGTCAATGCTGCCTTTAAATACATCATGTCAGGCAGAAATGCAGTCTGTAAATGCACGTTGTGATGCTGTCATGCGGCCTGTAAATGCATCATGTAATGCATCTTGTGATGCAGCCTTTAAATTCACCATGTAAAGCATCATGTAATGCACCCTCTAAATTAATTCCGTAAGGTGTTTTGTTTTGACATTTGAGCTATGTCATCAAATACGGTAGTGGTTTAAATGTCTATGCTGACGTGTGTGTTGCTGGACAAAACAACGTGTTAATTACCAACTAAGAATAAAGACCTGCTTCCTTCATGGATGCCAGCAGAAAAGTATTTAAAAGTATTCCCTTTTCAGGACTTAAAACCAGCACACGCTGAACAGGGAATTCATATTCGTATAACATTACGAAAACACAACCATAACTTTTCTTTCAATCATTTTGGGCTGATCCACTGCATGAAGGTCAGTGTATTGCAAATCCCTCCCACATCACATCCCCCTGAGCTCCGGCTGACAGCTGCCCCTTTTTTGGGATGAATCATTTATACAAATACAAAAGTATACATTTTTGTAATACCGATAGCTTTTAAGGCTTCCACACTTCATTCGCACCCGTCCAGAAAAGGCAGTACATCACAGATCAGGCGTCGGGCTCCGCTGCAGCCTGCGTGTACACTACACAGCCTGCGCAGGGAGACTTCTGACTGCTGAATTATGGAAGAGAGACAGCGGGGCATAAATAAACAGCTTAACTCACGTTAAAAAGAGGGGCGAGGCGGTGGGGAGTAGCGCTGCCGGCTGGAGGGGAACCTCCCAGCTTTGTGTACACGTGGGATCTGCTGTCTGCGCTGGAGGACAGCATGAGGGTTATGTTGCTGAGCGTCATGGAGGTTGATTTGTCTGAGCAGCACCCTGAGACACGGAGAGAGCTGCCTGATGAACCGCAACGCACTCGGCCATCTGAAGCACTGTGCTGTTTAGTTTTTCTCTTCTGTTTCTCTTCTTCATCTCGTCTTTTCTGTGTCTTTTTCTGTATCTCTTCATCTCTCTATCTCTTTCGGTATCATTCATTTCTCTATCTCTTCCTGAATCTCTATTTTGGATCTGTTACTGTAACTTTCTGTATCTATTTTTCTGTATCTCTTATTGTAACTTTCTCTTATTTTCTTATTTTCATTTCTCGGAATCTATTTCTCTATCCCTTTCTGTATCAATTTCTATCTCTTATTTGTTATCAATTAATTTCTGTATCTTTTTATTTCTCAATGTCTTTTTTCTTTTCCATATATTTCTCAATCTCTTTTTTGGCCATCATCCCTTCTGTCCTTTCAGTATCTCGATTTATGTTTGTCATTGAGACTCTCTCTCTCTCTCTCTCTCTCTCTCTCTCTCTCTCTCTCTCTCTCTCTCTCTCTCTCTCTCTCTCTCTCTCTCTCTCTCTCTCTCTCAGTCTCTCAGTCTCTCAGTCTCTCTGATGCTGTGTCGTTCCTCAGTGTCCTCTATTATACATGCAAGGACTGGGGAGAAAAGTCCTTCTTTGGGAGCAGCGCAGGTGGAAGGGTTTAGCCAGGGTCAGTTGAGAGCGGGCAAGCGAGAGTGGAAAAAGTGTGGGGGGAGCAGGGGGAGAGGAAGAGAGAGAGGGGGGCTGGGGAAAGGGCGAGGGAGACCCAGAGGGCTCACAGGAGGCCAAAGTGCTACCGCTAATTGGGTGCAATAAGGAATTAAATTAGCCTGATATAATCTCTACAGTGGGCAGCCCGTACTCCTCTGCCTTTCACCCCCCCCCCCCCCCCCCCTCCCACAAACACACACACGCACACACACACACACACACACACACACACACACACACACACACACACACACACACACACACACACACAGTTTCCCAAGCACCCCTCCTCCCTTTCACTTCTGCGCTCCTTCCATCCTCTCCCTCTCCCTCCCTCCCTCTCCCTCTCCTCCTCTCCCTCTCCTCCTCTCCCTCTCCGTCTCCTTCTCTCCCGCTCCT